>NC_134705.1:193025522-193325522 GCF_043290135.1 Rhipicephalus microplus | reverse complement strand
AAGTCACGGGGAGGAAAATCGCAGCACTGGCATGTCTCTTGGCGTAGAGAAGGCGCCGTGCTCGCTGGTTGGGGTCCATATTCAACGGAAGTGGATTGCCATAGGTGAGTGTCACGATTTCCCAAGGCGGTATTTTGCTTGGCCGCGGGGGTGGCGCGTTGATGTCATACCCCAGAAGCATAAGCACGAATCTCCCGGCATTTTTTGCGCGAAGCTTCGTCTCCTGTGTGTGGACGTGCATGTCGACGACCTCGGCCAGGTTTATTGAGCTTGCTTAGCTGTGTAATAGTAACATCTGCGGTTTTACGTTCCAACATCACGATTTGATTATGAGAGACGCCGTAGTGGAGGGCTTTTTAAAGAATACCTGATGGCCGAAGTTTCCATAGCGGAGGGTTACGGGAATTTCGGCCATCTGGTATTCTTTAAAGTGCACTGACAACGCACTGCACACATGCTTCAACAATTTCGCTTCCATTGAAATAGGACCGCCACAGTCGGGATCGAACGCGCGACCTTTGAGTCAGCGGCAGAGCGCCTTACCCCCGTATTCACAAACGCTCCTCGACTCAAATTTCACCCTTTATTTGACACAGCTGCGCACTGCGTCGCTGCTCGGATGAAAATAACGCTGCGCTACTCAGGAATAGCAGCAAATTATACTGATATGCAGTGACTTTTTTCACCTAAAGATGGCGCTTTTATTGTCTTTCTCAAGAGACAAGATTCATTTCGATAAGAGGCTTGGACACGAGGTGGGCTGGCGACTGGCAGGACGCGCAGTAGCTTTTTTGGGGGGCTCACGGGCCCTTCGGAGTCCGGGGTAGCTCGTAACAGGGAAAACAAACAGGAGGACGCTTTGACAGGTAGAATTGCGAAAAACCAGAAAAAAGGTAAAAGAAAAAGGAAAAAGGCGAGTGTTGCAATTAGTTACATAAACATGCAGGGTGGCAGAAAGAAGGCAAAATGGTTAGAGATTGAGGAGCAGTTAAACAAAGAACAGATAGGCGTGTATGCGGTTACAGAAACACACCTTAGAGACTTGGAAGAGCCACCACATATTAAAAATTATGTTTGGGAAGGGTGTAACAGGACCATATCGGAAAGGAAAGGTGGGGGTGTAGGAATGCTAATTCACCGCGGAGCCAAATGGGTTAGAGTGAAACAGACGTGTTCAGAGCACCTCTGGGTTCTGGGCACAGTAGGTGGAAAGGAAACGTGGCTAGGGGTAGCCTACTTGTGGACGGGGAATAACTGCAGAGAAAAGAATCAGGAGATAGTGGATTGCATGAGTGCGGATATTAAGGAATTTGGTAATGGGGCCGAAATCATCCTTCTAGGGGACATGAATGCCCACATACATGACCTTGACGGATATTCAGACACCAATGGGAAGTTATTACTAGATCTTTGCGAGCAACATAGTCTGGAGATAGTTAACACAGGGCCTAAATGTGACGGCCAGATCACATGGGAAGTCGGAAACAAGCAATCAAGTATTGATTATTGTCTCATGACTGAAGGAATTTACCACAAACTGACAGAAATGAGGATAGACGAGGAAGGCATTAACAGCTTGGGTAGTGATCATAAACGAATAACATTACAAATGGGATACGAAACTAAAAATATGAGCATGGAATCAAAGTCTGGCAGCTCGTATTTAAATGACAAACAAATAATAAATATAGCCGCAAGAGTCGAGAAAGAAGTAGGCGAAATACCAGGCAAGGACTGGGAGTATAGGGAGCTGTTACATCTAATGACGAAGGAGATAGGGAAAGAGAAGAAAACCGTTTGCTGGAAAGGAAAAAGGAAGCCAAAAAGTTGGTGGAACAAGGAAATCCGGGAGGCGATCGAGAAGCGACGCGAAGCATCACGGGAGCATAGAAAGGCAAAAAAGGAGAAGCGGCCGCAGGACGAAGTCAAAAAAATATGGGAAATATATTTGGAGAAAAAATCCCTTGTACAGAAATTGGTAGAGGCAAAAATTAAAGGTGAAAGTGAACGCTGGATGACAGAGATACACGAAAAAAAGGAGGCCGCGCCTAGGATTTTTTGGAGCCACATAAAGGCGCTAGGTAGGAAGTCTGTCACAACGCAACAACATATTCTAGATGAAGGAGGAAATCAATTGGAAGGGTACGAAGCGCTAGGTTACATCCAAAAGGTAACAGCCGATTCGTTTCAAAAGAGCGTCCAGGGGATCTCCCCAGTGAGTAAAAGTGTGGCGGAGAAAGCAACAGAGGAAGAGCTAGTACTAGATAATTTCAACTGGAAAAAGGCCGAAGGAAAAATTCCAAAGCGCACTGCCGCGGGTTTAGATGGGATTCCCGTTAGCCTCATTAACGAACTAGGACATAACACTAAAGAAGCATTGTTAAAAGCAGTAGAAAAAAGCTTAAAGGACGGACAAATACCGGACAGTTGGCGACAAAGTAGAATGAACTTAATCTATAAAGGCAAGGGAGAAAAGGACAAGATTCGCTCGTATAGACCACTAACCATTACATCGGTACTATACAGGTTGGCGATGCAAGCAGTAAAAATGAAAATAGAAACATGGGCCGAACATAACGATATTTTGGGAGAACTTCAGAACGGATTTCGAGTCGACAGGCGGTTAGACGATAACCTGTTTGTTCTCACTCAGTGTATAGAAATATCTAAAATAGAGAATAGGCCCTTGTACGTGGCTTTTCTAGACATCACTGGGGCATACGACAACGTTAATCAGGAAATTTTGTGGGATATATTGAAAGGAATGGGCATGGGCGACGACTGTATACAGCTTTTGAGGGAGATATACCGAGAAAATACAGTTTGCATAGAGTGGGAAGGAATGCGTAGCAAAGAGAACGTTGAGGTTAGCAGGGGTCTGAGACAGGGATGTCCTTTGTCCCCACTGTTATTCATGCTGTACATGGTGAGTATGGAAAAAGCGCTAGAAGGTAGCAACATTGGTTTTAATCTGTCACACAAACAGGGCGGCATGATGATTGAGCAGAAGCTTCCAGGTTTATTTTATGCGGACGATATCGTCTTATTTGCGGACAGTCGAGATGATATACAGCAGCTGGCGAATATATGCGGAAGGGAAGGTGAAGCTCTTGGACTAGGATTCAGTGTAACGAAGTGTGGTTTGATGGTATTCAATGATCCCTGTGATCAGACGGTGTCCATACAAGGCCAAGAAATACTGAGGGTAAGTGAATACAAGTACCTTGGAGTATGGGTAAATGAGAGTGATAGATACATGGAGGTACAGGAAAAAGCCTCGGCAGCAAAAGGAAAGAGGAATGCGGCAATAATGAAGCACAGAGCGTTGTGGGGATACAATAGGTATGAGGTGCTTCGAGGTCTGTGGAAGGGTGTAATGGTTCCAGGGCTTACTTTTGGGAACTCAGTGGTGTGCATGAGGGCAGAGGTGCAATCGGGAATGGATGTAAATCAAAGGACTGTGGGACGCCTCGCGTTGGGTGCTCACGGGAAGACGACAAACGAGGCTGTAAAGGGCGATATGGGGTGGGCAGGTTTTGAGGCGAGGGAAGCGCAGAGCAAAATAAGGTTCGAAGAAAGGCTAAGAAATATGAAGGAGAGTAGATGGGCAGAGAAGGTGTTCCGTTATTTGTATAGGAAGAGCGTGGACACACAGTGGAGAAAAAGAACTAGAAGACTCACTAGTAAATATACGGCTGGTATTGTGAGCCATATGTCAACAAAGAGCGTTAAGGGAAAAGTCAGGGAGGCGGAGAGGATTTACTGGATGGCAGCTATGGAGAAAAAACCGGCTTTGAGTAACTACCGAAAGGGCAGAAATGAAATAAGGAGGGAGGCATTTTACGATAATTCAAGGGGAAGCGCTTTACTGTTTGAAGCGAGATCGGGTTGCCTTAGAACGCGTAGTTATAAAGCAAGATTCAGTAAAGAAGAAGAACAATGCACATGCTGCGGGAAAGATAAGGAAACGGCGGAACATGTTCTGATTGAATGTGGAGATATCCACCCAGGTGTACGTTTGGGCACGAACCTACAGGAAGCCTTGGGTTTTAGGGACAACAATGGAAAGCTGAACACACCCGCGATTGAAATAAGTAAGAGACGGTTAGAGTATTGGTGGCGGAAAATTAGAGAGAAAGGACAAAAATAAATATTGGAAAAACAAAATATGGACAGTGTGCCGTAAATGGCAGAGAACTTAAGCTGAAAATTTACCTTTTTTCCATTAAGATAGAATTTATCGAAGTAGAGGCATTAGGCCAACATGGAAAAAAAGGAAAAAAGTTTTTTTTTTTTTTGAGCCTGGTGGCATACTTGTCACCACCCCGTTATAAAGGGGACGCTCATAGCATCCATCCATTCCATCCATCAAGTGAAGGTGGAGCGTTGGGTGAAGGGACGTTCTAGAATATGGGCCTTAGCCACGATCCGCTGCGGAGGACACCCTTGGCTGTGCAAATGCCACGGTTCGAGAATAGGAAGAAATAAATGTAATCGCGTATGGAAACCTTGTGAAATATGTTCAGCCGGTAACTGTTTACTTTTGTGCTTACAGAAACAGCAAAATATCTTGTCGGGAAACCAGGAGCCTATTACGTTGGCAAGTATTCATTCCATTGCGTTAGAAACGGTAAAATCCCCATCGAGCAAATTTAATCGATCCGTGCAAATGTGAAACTTGCAAAGAGGATGACGACAGTGCAATCTGTATTCACACAACAGACGAAATCGCGATTTGACCCCGGGCAATCGCTTGCTACGTCACCATATACGTCAACCGTTTTGCGCACGTGACCCGCTTTGGTCCGCGCGAAGCTATTCGTGAAACGACGGAAGCCCAAATCTCAGTTGGTATTCTCATCACTCCCATCCCTCTCCCATGCGCGGGGTAGCGAACCGGCTGTTATAGGCTGGTTAACCTTTCTGCCGTTCTTTTCCTCCTGTTTTCCTTCCTTCGGGGAGCAATGCCGAAATCCTCGCTTCTAGCGTGAATTCTCCCCTGTCGTGTGGATACTGGCTGTGAAGGGATCAGAATCACGTCGCATATCACGTGACTGATCCGTCAGCGATCAAGTTCATCGTTTGAATATAGCTTAAGAGGGATGTTTTATCAACGAGAGATCTTCAATGTGATTCTGGCTTTTTAGAGCACTACTATATGACGCTGCACCGTTAAACATTCTTCGCATGTACGTTTTAAACTGTAACCACAATTTCTAAACCTATCTTTGGCGCAGAGATCTATGTATTAAACTGGGTACCAGCCAACCACAAAAGCACTCTTACGCGTGACATTTTCAATGCACTTACATTTGGATTTCGTTTTGTTGGTATCATTGCATCGATTGATTGCTCATTGGTATTGTCAAACACAGGCATATCTATTGCACAGACTCACCGGTGTAGACAATGCTAGTCTGACATTTCTTGCAGCTGTCGTAATCTTCAAGCTACGCGTCAGTTTGTGCAAAGATAGCTCTCCCTGCGTCCAGCAGTGTATGCCATTTTTCTATGCCACTAACGAACATGTTTAACTTATGGCTATGGGCACTCGCAGTTGATGACCGAATGATATCAAAGCAATAGACGTGCATACCTAGCGCTCCTGATGTGTCGCACACACTGGAGTTTTCTGAAACATTTGTCATCATATCGGTTTGCAACGTATGCCAGTCTATCAAACCTAAAACCCTCGAACTAAATTTCACAGACCACGCGAACAGTAAACCCGCTCAAATTTTCAGTGTTGTGATATAGCTCCGCTGTTTCAAGGACCGTAAAGATAGGAAAGTGGCTTCGAAGACTTGGGTGCGCACTAAGAAAAAAAAAACGCACCAGTCACAAACACATCCGCTTTAGCTTGATGTATTGGCTATTGATAATACGTATCTTAAAACACTCGGTTTCTGGTACGGTCTTAAAACGTTGTATAGACTCACTTACAAAGTGTGTCAAAATGTTTTGTATAATTTTCATACTTTAGGAAATGAACGTAAACGAGACAGGTTCAGGCCCAAGAGGACGTCGAAAGCACCAGGTGAGTTTAATCAGCAAGATTCTCATAATTATATAATCACTTTCGCTGAAGCTGAAGGTAATACGCATTACTATTACATCAAGTATTCAAGTAGCGTGCCATACTGTGAAAATACGAGAGACTGCAACTTCCATATCTTCGAAATATTTCATTACCACCCGCTTGTACTCGTTTATTTCACATGTTTAGCAACCAATAACAGAATACATGTGTTTACAGTCGTATTGCTACTATGTTGTCAGTTAATCGTAAATGCTGAAGTGGTAAAAACGCGCAATCACACAATGAAAACGCGTGCACGTGAAATTCTCCCAGTTCAGGTATAGCCGCACCTGTATGCTGTGTCACTACCTGTCTGTGATTTTGAACACTCTTAGAAACAATGATTTGGGCGTTGATTTGACCAGCTGATTCGTAATCTGATTTTAGAATAGTCGCGCAAACAACATAGGCGAAGAGGGACAGCCATGATTTATTGTGAACAATATTAAGATGTATAATTTCGAACCTGGCAAGAAACATAGAGCAAATATAGTGGCTTCGAAGCTGAGACAAAGGACGATTCTGCAATAGCACCGCCGTTGAGTCATCATCTGTACGACGTTTTAAAAAATGACGTTCTATTCTTGAAAGTTTGATTGATGTTACACTCGATCACTTTCCCCCCATGCTGACAATGTGCGCCTCTTCATTTATATCATGTGTTGTTTGAGCTGCGCTTTTTTTTTTCAATTGACGTGCACTATGGATATATTGAACAGCACCAGAAGTTTCGGTTAGAATTGCACCTCACATAAAACGCACAGAAAAATAATGCTGGGACAAGCCTACCCACTCAGAAGTGTTGTGGCGTTATTCATTATGAAATGGAAGGGTAAATGCTTACAACAACAAAAAAAACATGTCAAAAAATATTCGGGAAAGTAAGCATGAAGGAAAAATCAGGGTAGCCCACACCTCCATTGAGCACAGTACATGCGTTCTTACGCTGCCTATCATTTGCGCACAGTCCAGCTGGGCCAACGTAATTCTTGCAGCAACACAGCGTAAACTCGAAAGCAGTTCTGTTCCTACAATGACCAAGGCTTTCTTGGCACTTTTTCTGGCCACTGGGGTTTTCGAGAATCACAACAGCTTTAGTTTCACAGGTTACAGACGTTGTTTGGTTGTGAAGAGATTTTGCATTATGTCCGCTATTCGAAAGCGTATAAGAGACATCGTGAATGTACAGACGCGACCGCTGTTAAAGGGAACACCTACATGCATGCACAGCATGTAGGTGTTTTCTGTCTTACAGAAGCATAGTGGCTATTATTTTCGTAAGACTACCGGGGGTAGGAAGTTATGATTCCCATGGACAGATTAGTGACGTGCATGAAAATTGTTTTTCTATCTACTTGCTGTTAGAGGGCGAGCATTATTGATGGTGCTCATTCGAGTGTTTCCTTTTACAGTGAACGATACTGTACATTGATGTTTCTTCCTCATTCCCGCGCTACATTTCTATTGAAGTACACAGGCGTGCATTTTACAGTGTTAGGCAGATTTAGCCATTATAGTATAGTGTGGCAATTGGTTTATCACGCTCTTCATCGTACACGGACAAACTGATTACACCACAAACACTGAGTATGTTCTGAACGCCATCTTTGAAATAGATGGCCTACAAAAAAAGTAGACATGGCGCCTTTAGTGGCGGCACAGACAGTGCTTCATCAATTTTCACATAATACACAATGAAAAGACGAAGATATACATAGTTTGTCATCCACTGAAGAAGCGTCAGCCTGTGGGGTCTTCATAGAAAGAGAATGTACAAATTATCGCACAAATCTTCATCAACGACAGCAGAATGGTTATTTTTGAAGCAATCAAGTTTACGTGCGAGAATTCTGGAACACGAAAGTGGGTGGTACGCACGGATAGCAAATCCGCCCTTCAGATAGCCAAACATGCAAGATCACTTTAAGAAAATGGCGAAATAGCCCAATGCAATGTAGAAACTGTGGGATATGCCTCAGCTCAGTGTGACAACATCGTATTACGATGGCTACGCAGCCACATTGGAATAAAGGGTAATGAAGAGGCAGACAGCCTCTCTAAAAAAGCATTGAACGAAGGACGGGATTGCGCAATCTTTATGTCTGGGGCAAATATTTGACATATTTTAACGCAAGAAGCTAACCATTGTTCTATAGAGAAGAGGTTTGATAGCCCTAAGCCAACGGTATAAGTACTTTATGAAGCTAACCCACACAGAAAAGTAGCATTAGCGACAGATCTCGCTCGACACTTAGAGCCATTAATCCACATACTTGAACTAGAAATATCATACGAAAACAGCATCCTGCGCAAAATACATCGATCTGACTCCCCGGAATACCATTGTGGTCATGCATAAGAAAATGTTCACCATATCCTTTTGGAGTGCGTGAAGCACGCAAATGAAAGAGAAAAAATAATAAAAAAATAGCAAATGTGGACAAGCGGCCTCTCACACTAGAGAAATTACTTGCACCATGGCTTGAGATGCATCTTCAGAAAAATGCGAACATATTATTACAGACTTCTTACTGGTAACTGGGATGGATAAGCACTTGTGATATACAGCCAGGGATTGACATATGTAAAATGATGTGTTGGTGCATTTACTAAGAGTAGAAATAGGAAGATGCGGGCGTGAACATTTTCCGACGTTGTGAACTGCTGCGAGCAAACTGTACTCAGACATGTTATTTCAAATAGTTTCAGGGTGCTATTGTGAGTATTCTCGGTGACTGTTCATTTCTGGGTACCATTCAGTATTATTTTTATTTTTTCGCTGCAGAACTGATTGATATGAAGTAGCCGAGACAATATATGTTTCTCAACCTCTCTAAAAAAAGACAGAACAGAACAGAACTGCGTATGTGATCGTGGTGTATTCAGTCGATTCCGGTACAATAAAAAGCGTGATTACCCAAGATTCAACACCAAGTAGCCCCTGTAGCTGCTATATAGTGTCGAAGACCAGGTTAATAAAGGTAACAAGACTGCACCGAAAATGGAAACACTTCTGAGGCATAAGTGGTGAAGTGCACTCATTGGGGTTAATTTCCCTTTGCTTCTCTTCACGGATTTGGAGTGCATGATCTGAAATAGTAGCACAAGATGGTTGCCCTTGATTTCTACGATCAACACATTCGTACTCCCGTGAAAATTTTTTATGTAAAGAAATCGAAAATCTCCATCTTGTGACATTTCGCACATGAATGTGAGACGCTGTAAGAACTCCTTATAAACTGTTAGCACGAACGCGTAATGGACATATTGCTCCTTCTGTTCTCGTTCTTCCGTGCTATAAAATTAAGCACAAGAAGTTTTTCAGAGTGTGACAAAGCTTGAAAAAGAGTTTTCTCAATGCGAATTCCCCAAGTTTATCTATCGTGTAATATGTTACAGGTATTCTACTTATATGTCATAAGTATAACGTATATACTGTACAGCAATATTAAAATATTTCTTTTGCACCGATATTCTGGAGACATGTTCGCACTGGCCGATGGTTGATATTTCTAAATTGCTCAGCTGCTTTTGTAATATTCCTCAGGGACAAGCGGAAAGAAGCATCTAGCAAAGACCACAGCACATCTTCAAGGAACTGAGAATGAGAGTGAGTGAACCTATCACGTTCTTGAGAAACAAAATCGTGCCGTTATATGTCCGTTGCCAGGCGACATATGTTCTACTGTGTTTTTATGTCTTGAAGGGACACTAAAATCAAATAACAATTTATGTCAGAGTGAAACCTCAATGTATGAAAACATCTAAAACACTATTATCAACCAAAGTGCCCAACTTACCGAGAAAGTAAGGTAAATTCACAAGAACACAAGCGCCACAGTAGGACATTTTCAAAATAATCCCGATGATATCAGACGGACCGCCTACAATTATTCACTAATAATCGATCTAACTGCACTAAATAAAGAACCTTCCGTGCATCAAGGGATGCAATAAAATGCTTCTTGTTCGTTTCTGTTTGATTCATGAAAAAAGAACGGCCGAATGTTATATGGGAATGGCGCGAGTGGTTCAAAAATTAAATTTTCGCATGGTTGGATGGATGGATGGATGCTATGAGCGTCCCCTTTATAACGGGGTGGTGACAAGTATGCCACCAGGCTCGACAAAAAAAAAAAATCTTTTTTCTTTTTTTATGTTGGCCTAATGCCTCTACTTCGATAAATTCTATCTTAATGGAAAAAAGGTAAATTTTCAGCTTAAGTTCTCTGCCATTTACGGCACACTGTCCATATTTTATTTTTCCAATATTTACTTTTGTCCTTTCTCTCTAATTTTCTGCCACCAATACTCTAACCGTCTCTTACTTATTTCAATCGCGGGTGTGTTCAGCTTTCCATTGTTGTCCCTAAAACCCAAGGCTTCCTGTAGGCTCGTGCCCAAACGTACACCTGGGTGGATATCTCCACATTCAATCAGAACATGCTCCGCCGTTTCCTTATCTTTCCCGCAGCATGTGCATTGTTCTTCTTCTTTACTGAATCTTGCTTTATAACTACGCGTTCTAAGGCAACCCGATCTCGCTTCAAACAGTAAAGCGCTTCCCCTTGAATTATCGTAAAATGCCTCCCTCCTTATTTCATTTTTGCCCTTTCGGTAGTTACTCAAAGCCGGTTTTTTCTCCATAGCTGCCATCCAGTAAATCCTCTCCGCCTCCCTGACTTTTCCCTTAACGTTCTTTGTTGACATATGGCTCACAATACCAGCCGTATATTTACTAGTGAGTCTTCTAGTTCTTTTTCTCCACTGTGTGTCCACGCTCTTCCTATACAAATAACGGAACACCTTCTCTGCCCATCTACTCTCCTTCATATTTCTTAGCCTTTCTTCGAACCTTATTTTGCTCTGCGCTTCCCTCGCCTCAAAACCTGCCCACCCCATATCGCCCTTTACAGCCTCGTTTGTCGTCTTCCCGTGAGCACCCAACGCGAGGCGTCCCACAGTCCTTTGATTTACATCCATTCCCGATTGCACCTCTGCCCTCATGCACACCACTGAGTTCCCAAAAGTAAGCCCTGGAACCATTACACCCTTCCACAGACCTCGAAGCACCTCATACCTATTGTATCCCCACAACGCTCTGTGCTTCATTATTGCCGCATTCCTCTTTCCTTTTGCTGCCGAGGCTTTTTCCTGTACCTCCATGTATCTATCACTCTCATTTACCCATACTCCAAGGTACTTGTATTCACTTACCCTCGGTATTTCTTGGCCTTGTATGGACACCGTCTGATCACAGGGATCATTGAATACCATCAAACCACACTTCGTTACACTGAATCCTAGTCCAAGAGCTTCACCTTCCCTTCCGCATATATTCGCCAGCTGCTGTATATCATCTCGACTGTCCGCAAATAAGACGATATCGTCCGCATAAATTAAACCTGGAAGCTTCTGCTCAATCATCATGCCGCCCTGTTTGTGTGACAGATTAAAACCAATGTTGCTACCTTCTAGCGCTTTTTCCATACTCACCATGTACAGCATGAATAACAGTGGGGACAAAGGACATCCCTGTCTCAGACCCCTGCTAACCTCAACGTTCTCTTTGCTACGCATTCCTTCCCACTCTATGCAAACTGTATTTTCTCGGTATATCTCCCTCAAAAGCTGTATACAGTCGTCGCCCATGCCCATTCCTTTCAATATATCCCACAAAAGTTCCTGATTAACGTTGTCGTATGCCCCAGTGATGTCTAGAAAAGCCACGTACAAGGGCCTATTCTCTATTTTAGATATTTCTATACACTGAGTGAGAACAAACAGGTTATCGTCTAACCGCCTGTCGACTCGAAATCCGTTCTGAAGTTCTCCCAAAATATCGTTATGTTCGGCCCATGTTTCTATTTTCATTTTTACTGCTTGCATCGCCAACCTGTATAGTACCGATGTAATGGTTAGTGGTCTATACGAGCGAATCTTGTCCTTTTCTCCCTTGCCTTTGTAGATTAAGTTCATTCTACTTTGTCGCCAACTGTCCGGTATTTGTCCGTCCTTTAAGCTTTTTTCTACTGCTTTTAACAATGCTTCTTTAGTGTTATGTCCTAGTTCGTTAATGAGGCTAACGGGAATCCCATCTAAACCCGCGGCAGTGCGCTTTGGAATTTTTCCTTCGGCCTTTTTCCAGTTGAAATTATCTAGTACTAGCTCTTCCTCTGTTGCTTTCTCCGCCACACTTTTACTCACCGGGGAGATCCCCTGGACGCTCTTTTGAAACGAATCGGCTGTTACCTTTTGGATGTAACCTAGCGCTTCGTACCCTTCCAATTGATTTCCTCCTTCATCTAGAATATGTTGTTGCGTTGTGACAGACTTCCTACCTAGCGCCTTTATGTGGCTCCAAAAAATCCTAGGCGCGGCCTCCTTTTTTTCGTGTATCTCTGTCATCCAGCGTTCACTTTCACCTTTAATTTTTGCCTCTACCAATTTCTGTACAAGGGATTTTTTCTCCAAATATATTTCCCATATTTTTTTGACTTCGTCCTGCGGCCGCTTCTCCTTTTTTGCCTTTCTATGCTCCCGTGATGCTTCGCGTCGCTTCTCGATCGCCTCCCGGATTTCCTTGTTCCACCAACTTTTTGGCTTCCTTTTTCCTTTCCAGCAAACGGTTTTCTTCTCTTTCCCTATCTCCTTCGTCATTAGATGTAACAGCTCCCTATACTCCCAGTCCTTGCCTGGTATTTCGCCTACTTCTTCCTCGACTCTTGCGGCTATATTTATTATTTGTTTGTCATTTAAATACGAGCTGCCAGACTTTGATTCCATGCTCATATTTTTAGTTTCGTATCCCATTTGTAATGTTATTCGTTTATGATCACTACCCAAGCTGTTAATGCCTTCCTCGTCTATCCTCATTTCTGTCAGTTTGTGGTAAATTCCTTCAGTCATGAGACAATAATCAATACTTGATTGCTTGTTTCCGACTTCCCATGTGATCTGGCCGTCACATTTAGGCCCCGTGTTAACTATCTCCAGACTATGTTGCTCGCAAAGATCTAGTAATAACTTCCCATTGGTGTCTGAATATCCGTCAAGGTCATGTATGTGGGCATTCATGTCCCCTAGAAGGATGATTTCGGCCCCATTACCAAATTCCTTAATATCCGCACTCATGCAATCCACTATCTCCTGATTCTTTTCTCTGCAGTTATTCCCCGTCCACAAGTAGGCTACCCCTAGCCACGTTTCCTTTCCACCTACTGTGCCCAGAACCCAGAGGTGCTCTGAACACGTCTGTTTCACTCTAACCCATTTGGCTCCGCGGTGAATTAGCATTCCTACACCCCCACCTTTCCTTTCCGATATGGTCCTGTTACACCCTTCCCAAACATAATTTTTAATATGTGGTGGCTCTTCCAAGTCTCTAAGGTGTGTTTCTGTAACCGCATACACGCCTATCTGTTCTTTGTTTAACTGCTCCTCAATCTCTAACCATTTTGCCTTCTTTCTGCCACCCTGCATGTTTATGTAACTAATTGCAACACGCGCCTTTTTCCTTTTTCTTTTACCTTTTTTCTGGTTACACGAGATGGGTGGTGCCATCTAGCGGGACGCACTTGAAATAAGAGCGTCTGCGATCTCGAATTTGATGGCGGGAAATTTATCGATGGCCATTGTTGCTCCTGTGGCTCCCGCTGCTTTCGGTCTGCTGCTACTAGTGCAGTAAAGCCGGGCAACCTTGTGCACGGCAACAGTGACGTGAGACGGTCCGGTCGGTCCGCTTCTTGAGGCGGTAGTTTGAAGGGTGCTAACCCGATGCGGAGCACTAAAACGTGATTTTATTTCAAAATAGGCCCGACCTTGCCACAAAAGTAACACTACGAGGTTTCTGGACCACAATTTCAACAATCAATGTCGACTTAATAGCTGGCTTGAGTACCCTTATGATAAACTTAGTTTCCTGCGCTGCCTGCACTTTAAGGATGACGTAGCAAGCAGAGGTGCCTGGGCCTAGGCCTCTTATGATCCAGCGCACCACCTCATGGGCGTGCTGGGTCACCCATCTTTGTTCAGTAAGGGCTCAGCTCCACAGAAGCTCACGCAACCTCGACGAGAGAAGCTTACCGCATGTTTACGAAAACTTTTATTAGTCGTGGGCTCATTTCATTCGGCTTTCCATTCTCAACCTTGTGTTTGTAAAATTTTATCAAATATACACCTCGGCATAGTGTTGTATGCTTTCCTTCATTTGTAGTCCCACATTTTAAATGCGAATCATTTATTAAATGAATAAAAACGCCTTAAGTGTTTCTGTCTAATCACCTATACCAATGTTTTCTCATGGCCACCTCCTCAATATATGCACCTCACGTGATTCACTGTCGATATTAGGCCAGGAACAGCGAGAACAGATTCGAAAATGTTAACGCGATCACTTTAAGCAGTCGCTACCCACGATAACCTAGTTCTGGCACCGGTCGCTTGTGTTGCGAATGAAAGAAATATCACGATAGATGCAATCAATAAAAATCCCGATTGCAGCCAGAATTCAAAGGATTCTTTGTGGAAGGAAAGTATTTTACCAACAAGACGCATCCCTTCTGAAAACTATACTTAGAAAAAAACTATACAAGCAATATATACGCACTCATGTTTCAAAAATCCAAAATTAAGCGATTCTAGGGACTGGAGCATTACGCCAATAATTTTTAGTTTTGAGATGGAAATTATCATGATATAGTCTCTCCTTTGCTTCAGTAAAATAGACGTCAACGCTTTAACGGGGGTGCCAACATTGCGTCGTACCATAGGCTACCTTTCAGGTGCTAGTGTGGTCGGCTTGAATAAGAAGCCCCCAATGTGCAACATGTTCATTTTGCACAAAGATGTTTTACCAACCGGTAACCTTATTCTACTGTGCAAAACAAAATGGCTATGATCAGAATAAATTCAGAGAAAAGCATAGTCAGCCATATCTTCTTTGTCGCAGTATACCAGGATCATCAATCCCAAGCATATCATCCAAGATTTTGAAAGTAGTTATCCACTCTCACCACCTTGTGACACTTGGGTCAGATAACAAACGAAAACTTGCACAGACAGCTACTCACCGACTAGTTCGGAAGAAATGTAAGTACAGGACAGGCAGAAAGATCACACAGATTCCAGCCCGGTTTGCTTTACAACGCTAGGGAAGAACATTCAAATTGATTCGCTCATTGCTAGAAATCTTCAGGAATTTCAGCCCTAAACGTCTCATGAATATAAAATACAACCCAGCAGAAATATCTTTTCTGTACCGTACTTTATTGCTCACTAAATCTCATTGTCACGCCTAGTACTCTAATAGAACTGGCATTGCCGCAAACATATATGTTGTGTGGAACTTATTTCTTCTGCAGGCAGGGAAATTAATTCTTTGCAATCTCCAGGACAACAGCTTGGCGGAGGTGAAACTATGGGTAAGTGGAGCTCGTGTATAAAAAAAACAAATAAAAGTACACCACAAATCACATGCTTTTTTACAAAAACCTAATCATTCGGTTACCACCTATTAGTTAAGTGATTCGCTAAAGATCGTGCTTGCATGCTTTTGTGCATAATCATTTCTTTTGAACTAGTGTCATTGCATCCATTTATAGAACACAGCTCTCAGGCGCCCGTTCCTCCACAGATCCGCATCACGGTTGCTCCAGCTGTTGATGGCGTTACCGATAGACATGAACAATGAAATCAGAAAACACAATCCTCATAATCGAATGGTATATGTTCAAGGGTCCTTTGCATGACAGTCTAATGTTACTCCATAGAGCAGCATCGGTGGGTGACGCTCATTAGCAAGAAGACCCAACCCAGGTGTGCTATTCTGGACAATGTCAAATTCCGCCATGTCGTCAGATTCCGTCATTGATCGATGCAAATTGGCCAAATGAGCTGCTATGACCTCTCTAATTGGCTTAAAATGCCGTCATCACGAAATTTGACAATAGGGCGGAATGAGACAGTGTCCAGGATAGCACCCCAGGTCTCTTGTCGAACAAGGAATCACGTTGACCTGAGTTATATTGCGTGAGAGAAAAGTAAAATAACAACCAGCCGTCACACAATGCAAACGGTGCAACGAGTTTGTGTTCTAATGCTTGCCACCCACTGCAACGTACTCAACCATAATTCTTGATCGTCATTAGTCACATGCAGCACCAACAAAGCCCACATAACACTTTACAGATGTGCAACGGCTTTATCGGTGACTCACTCATCTACAAAAAAAAGACGAAAAATGGCGTGGTCGGTGCTGTATTACGTCACAAAAGTTATGACTTATGGTGTACGGCTGATGCCTTGCGAAAACCCAAAACTTGGAAAGCCAAACGCAGTTGGCCTTGCCCCAACACGAAGCTATGGTCGGAATCCGCATTAGGCAGGATACCGTAGTCCTCGCTGAATTTTTTTTAGTATTTTTTGGGAGATATGCTATGAGGGCTGTCTGATAACGACTGAAAAATAATGATTATCTATTTGTGGACCGAGTAGTCGGGCATGTATACAAACTCTAAATTTTATTATGTTGAATACAAAAGCTATGCTATATTTTGGCAGAAAAGTTTGGCATTATTTTTATAGTATAGTAGCTTGCCGGTTTAGTTCGCTGCATAAAGTACGACTTTATTTTAATAGACATCAGGAATGTGAGCGTTTGTAAATACAGAATTACCCAACTGTTGGGTCCTATAGCAATGTCCTATAAAGTCTGTTCGAATATATATGTAAACACGCTTCATTATAACTTTTTTAAAGTGAAGTGTCTTATTCTGCAACAGTATGAAATGTGGTAGATGTCCCTACATTGCAGATTTGACAAGATCATCCTCTGCACTTACAAGAAGTACAGGATAAACTGTCATAAATTTACGAGCTGGAACCTGATCGTAATTATAAAATAACCGAGCGGACTCTGTCATAAAGAGCGATCAAAAAATTTCTGGCACCATGGCGCCTTGAAGAGGCATGCATGCATGCTTCTGTTTGATACGTCAATGTGACACCCATAGTTAGAGCTGAGTCAACATGACTCTCCCAAGGTATTCGATTATGCTAGTGCTCTAGTGCGTTAACATTAAAGGGGCCCTGAAACACTTCTTTGAGTAACCATAGAATTAATTCACTGGAAATTCGTATTACCTAATAAATTTAACGCCACAAAAAGCTTAGGAATCTGTCCACAACGACCAGAGTTACTATGATTTGTCACACGCTGCAATTCCATTTTCTCTTCTCTCGTTCTCTCGTCCCGACGAAAGCGCTGGAAGCTGATCAGAGAGGGATGGGAGGGGCAAAGAAAAAGCGTCACTCGCGCCTCGTGACTTTGAGTATTGTTTTCTTTTTTTTTCTTCGAATACGCGGCTTTCTCAGTGCGATCTTGTACGTACGTGTGGACAAGCGACGACCTCTTGCGGCGATCTCTGTAACAACCGAGCGCGCCATGTTCAAATCAGCCAATGGCTGATGGATGGGCTCACTGGGCATGTTTTCTGTGATTTGTCGAGAGAAGAGAAAACTATTTTTAGCTGACTATGATAATTTATCGTGAATTCCAGGCCGTGTGCTGCGCTATAATATTTGGCTCGCGTGCTGTCGGGAGCTTCTACTACCGATCAGCAGCGTTTTCTGACCATGCTAATAAAGTACTGCAAGGCCCCTTTAACCGAGCGATGAACTGGGCTAGTTGGCGGTTGTTCATGGTTTCTTGTTGCGCTGTGGATAATGAGACGAGGAAGATACGTGAACTACTGGACAGTTGTGAGTTCGCGCGCCACCAGTCGTACAATCTGGGTATAATTTTAATCTCGTCATCCACAGTGAAACAAGAAACGATGAACAAATAAAATTAGTGCCGCAGTGCTTGATATCGATGCCATCTTTTTTGTACGCTACATTCCAGTCACCAAAGGTGCTTCTAGTTTGAAACCTGCCGCTTTTAGCCTACACAATTGAAACAGATTGCAACAATCGGCAATAATACACATTAACTGCTGAGATAAAGTTCGTGGACCTCCATGCCAATAGTACAAAGTATTTATTGCAGATATGTTATTGACGTAGGGCATCTACAAACAAAAAAAAGTGTCGGGTATGTTAAAGGTGATGTTTTGCGACGACGGTGTTGTTTGGCCTTCACGTAAAAAACCTTGTAGACTTGAAAATGAAGACAAGTCTTGTGCAACTGTAAGGAAGTTAGCATATTTAGGCCTTAAGTAAACACCTTCTTCATTGCTTCCAAGTGAGTGTAGAGTCTAATAAATTCCAAGATCTGTGTTAGAGACCTGTAACTCATGTGCGCTTTCTGTGCGATTTAGGTAACGAACTGAATCTCATCTCCCAAGTGACTGGACCCGGGAATATGGCAATACCACCAATGAGTAAGTGAAACTGCGGCTGTTTTACCGACACGACCTTTGTTTTAGGTTGAAGTTTATTTTAATCAAAAAAGAAAAGCAGTTCAATAAAAAAGAAGGACATGTACAAATTGCTTTTTTTTACCTAGGGGACGGGCGAAAAGAGAGAGAGAGAGAGAGAGATAAAGATGCAAGGTAATGCAGGGAGGTTAACCAGACGCGCATCCGGTTTGCTACCCTGCACTGGGGAAGGGATAAAGAGGAGAAAAGAGGTTGCAGAGAGATGAGAAGGTACACACAATCACGAGCACACTCGGGGAGCACACACAGTCTACAGGCGGTCGCTGACGAAAAGACATAAAAGCCTGACAAAGCGCCTGACCCCTGTTAACCCTAAACCCCCCAATATAACACAACGCTCAGTGTAAAATTAAACATAAATGTGTTGCTACATGCAAATCACATTTGTACGAGCGTAAACAAAATAAACGAGAGAAATTAACTCAGGCAATGACACCCACAAAGCATCTATGGGGAACAGCTACTGAAAAACACTTTATAGAATATACCCAAACGCTGATGTGATTTGCATTAAGATACATAAAACACAGAAGAGAAAGTTTTAGTATAAAAGTACAAAAAGAATTCGAAACAATAAGTAATGATGACGGTGATTATGTTTGTGTAGACAGCAAGTGAGCCTGTGTCTTCCTTTTAAAATTGTCGTATGTGCATACCTGCATGGTTGCAAAAATGTACGCTCGATGACAACAGCGTGATTTGCAGGGCCACTCACCACCCCGCATTGAAAGACGATGGGATCGTTCTCTCCTCTCCTTCTCACCAACGATGCATCCTCCTCACCTTTTAGCTCTCAAAAGCACGTGAACAATGTCGGGAACGAGCGCTAGAGCCTATACGGATTTCGCGCTTCTCGGCGGCATGATGTTATCGCCGCTTGCGCCCTTGTAAACGCACAAAATGAAGTGTTATCGGTTGATTGTGCGCGATATTCATGCGAGACAACTCAGACAGGGAAAAATGCACGGGGCACCTGCGTGGTAGAGCAGTGCAGGAGAGAAATATAACATTCGATATTTCGCGTGTATGGTTCAATCGAGAGCATATACGCTATCGACGTCACAAGAACTATGTCCAGCTGCGTCACAGAAGTGCGCAAGAAGGAGAATAAATATCGGGAGAAAATATTGCGCTTGTTCTTTTTTGAGTTTTGAGAGCCGGTGAGAAAGAAATCATGTTATGTCGTTAACAATTTTTTACAAACTTGGTTAAGTGATATCTGTTGTGACGAAAGCATGTGATACAAACAAAAAAGCGCAATCTTCTTTTTTTTTTTTGTCTGCCGATCAAAACTTTGGAAAGCTGTTTCATTGGTAATGTGAATTCTACCCTTCAAATAGAAACAAGTGGGCGTCGAATAGTGCAGAAATGATTAATGTTAATGATCGAAAACAATTGTCAGGGTGTTAGATGACACAATTATGACATTCTTCTGGCCATCTCAGTATTGCACGTGCACGTCATATATGAAATGTTAGCAGGAGTGACTCTTCTGACGTATTCTAGGTGATCATTACTTACTTACACGTCTTATTATTATTACTTCCACGTCTCAAGGAAGGCCATACGATGATTACTTGGAAAAGTGTAGCCGGGCCACCTTAATAGGAAGTGTTGGGTGTCACTATCACTAAGTCTATAGTTTAGGAGGGACACTAAAGTCAAATAACAATTTACATCAGAGTGATGTATGAAAACATCAAAAACGACAATATTATCAACGACAGTGGCCGGCTTACCGAGAAACTAAAGTAAATGCACAAGAACACAAGCGCCACAGTAGGATATTTTGAAATGATGCTGCATGACATCAGACGGACCGCCTACAAATAATCACTACAAATCGATCTAACTGCACTAAGTTAAGAACGTTCCGTGCATTAGGAGACGCAATAAAATGCTGCTTGTTCGTTTCTATTTGATTCATGGAAAAAATAACCACCTGGCATTACTATGGGGATAACGCGAGTGGTTCAAAAAATCCATTTTCGCGTGGTTACACGGGACAGGTGGTGCCATCTAGCAGGGCGCAGTTCAAACAAAAGCGTCTGCAATGTCGATGCCAATGGCGGGAAATCGATCAATGGCCGTTGCTGCTGCTGTGGCTCCCGCTGCTTTCCGTCTGCTGCTACTAGCGCCGTAAAGCTAGGCAACGTTGTGCACGGCAACAGTGACGTGAGACGGTCCGGTGGGTCCGCCTATTGAGGCGATAATTCGAAGTGCGCTAACCTGATGTGGAGCACTAAAACGTGATTTTATTTCAAAATAGTCCCTTCCTTGACAAAAAAGTACCACTACGAGGTTTCTGGACCGCCATTTCAACAATAAACGTTGGCTTAATAGTTGACTTTTGTGTCCCTTTAAGGCATGCAACCTAAAAGATAAACCTATGCCAGAGGCATTCAGTCATGAATATATTGACCCATAGGATTAATAACCAAAGGTTAAAAAAAGGAGAACACAATACCACAAAGTAAACCGAAAGATAACTTCTAACTTCGAATTTTCGCCAACGATAAGTGCGAAGTGTCCATCACAATGAATTTTTAGCTCTGCGTACTCATTTCATATACGCTTTTTTTTTCTAGGTGGATACGGTGGAATGATGGAACTAATGCCCATGGGGATGGGTTTGGGTCCGGGTATGGGAATGGGCATGAATAGGGGTATGGGTATGAGGAATGACATGAGTAAGTGAAGTTTCATTATGTGAACAGTCTCGTGGTGTACGAAAATTCATGTGTCCCAGCTCAAGCATAACGATATCACACGCATGGTACCATTTACTCAGCTAAATACAATTTGACGCGAAGAAATGTGTAGCACGCAATCCAAATAGGCGAAAAAAGGAAGGCGACAGGATAGAGTTTCAACTTGCAACAAAATATATTCGAAAATAGACTACTTTTTTTAATACATGGAGACATGTGCGCAGTTACATGCGGGTTGCGTCCTTAATATTTTTTAAGAATGAGCAAACTATCCCGAAAACACGTTGTAGGAAGCTACACATATGCGCACATGTCTAATAGCACCTGTTTTTCCTGGAGTAGGCAGCTTCATGTTCATTGGGTTTATTACATGATTTTAAAGATCAAACACTTGACAATTAACTGATTGAGTCAAAAATAAATCCCGTGATGCATCCAAGTAGGCAATCGAAATGCACTCCGCATGAGAACTGCATGCAACCCTCATCGTCCAATTGCAGATTCTACTTGAGGATCTGCTTGATTAGAAGTAAAGGATAGGCTATAGTTCGGGGTTCTTGCTTGGTATGTAAAACCAGCGCGAAAATAGGGGCAAGGGCCGTAGAAGAGAAGACAAAAGGAACGGCAAGGTTTATTTGAGGAACTGCAACGGTTAGGCACGCCTTGTGACAGCGTGACTGACAGTGTGTTTCCGCCTGGTCCCTCAATCTTCAGGAAACAGGTGTCGCGACTTCGCTTGAAATTTTGGAATGCTACAGACTTCACATGTGACTGGGGATAAGCGACAGTTATGTTTGGGGTGTAGTGCAGCGAGTTAGAGTACCGGCACAAGGCTGCACGTGGAATAGCACAAAGGCCGCTGTCTTATGCAGGCTTACGTCGCGCTATGCACGATTTTTATTTTAAAAGGCTGCTCGTGCTTAGTTGAAAAAATATACAAAAGACATTAGCTACAATTAGCAACGAAAAAACCAGGCGGGCCAATTGCCCGCTAATTATGCAAGGTTTGATACACTGGCTACCTACAACATCCTTAATCTTAGCCTTAAGAGACGACAGGATGCTGAACTCGCAACTAGAATTCATTGGAAGAAACACGCACATATATCAAGCAGCCGACCTAGTCACGTCACACACGCAGTCCTTGTCTTTACGTCTGCGCTGTTTTTACAACCCAGGCCACTTGATAATGTAAACAAAACGCTGCAGGCAGCTATGTGCGCAGACAGACAGCTCTGAGCTACACTCGCTGGGCGCTCTCTCACACGGGATCTCACAAAAGATATCGCATAAATTAGTAATCTTTTTCCGGCGCATTAATAGGAGGCCAACGAACAGATTGTCAGATTATGCCAAGTACGCTTGCCATGGTTGTCACACCAGTTTATTTGCGATTCTGGCTTAATTCGAAGTCCACGTTGTCTTCATCTTCCCGACGTGATCATCACGTTATTTATTCTGAATAAAGAACAACTATCGCCTAATCAATTTACGGTAGGAAATCAGTATGTATAAAGTCAACCAAGGTCACCGTCGAGCACCGGTTGTCTCCCTTTGTTTTCATTTCTGCAATTACGTGCATAACTTTAGAAGACAGCACGGAAGATCCAGATGCAACGAAAAGCAAAGTTTGCTGACTGAAATGTATAGCCCCCTGAGAGACACCACATGCTGCAGACAAGTGGTAGCTGTACCAGCCTATTTAGTGAAAGTAAGTGACATACGCGACCACATCTTCGTGCAAGGTAGCCACGCAAACATGAAACTAACGTAGCAAATGCACCCTAAATAAAAATAATTAGCGATTTGTGAGACAACCTTTCCTGGTCGTGCTTCGGGGGCAGTGGTGTAAAAAGGCGCCAGCTTTTAGGTAACGTCACGACTAAACCAATGTTTTTTGTTCATAGCACGACATTGATTCTGCATTGAAGTGTATGTTTTTGTCTATGTTTGATACTCTGTGCGAAGTTTTTAGATAGCTTTCGACATATCTCGAATGCCTGGTTTTGTTTAAACTGACGGAAATATTCGGTGTTACGTTTGTTATTTCTATGCAGTCTCTCTAAAACCATATACTCGCAGTTTATGGTGTTTCACAGTCAGGCAATAAAATGTTGGTTGATAATCATGGGTTTGAGTAGTAAATGGTATGCCATCTAGTGTAGAAGAGTTGTAACAGCAAAGTTGTCGTTGTTCGATAATTTCATGTCCGCGAAATGTCATAGATGGTAGGTCATAGTAGGATTTATCTAAAAAACGGGGTATATTCCTCTAGGAATATTCACCACTCTTCCCACAACTTTCAATACTCCCTTCTCCCACAACTTACTCCTGCCACCACTCCTACTTCATTCACCCACTTGATACCACCTAATTCACACTTCGTCCAACTTCATTACAACTTCATTCGAGCAATGCACTTCAGAGAAAGTGTTGTCAAGTGATTTGGACAGCCTTGCGGGGCTTCAATATTCTATAAATGCATTTTTTTATTCAGACAGTGCCATGATACCAATGGTTGTGGGCCAACTAGGCCAAGCTCGTAAGTACATTTTATGGAAACTCAAATTTTCGTCTTTTATGGAATGGCCGCGAGAATCGCGGCAGAGAAATGTTAAGCTTGGTTGCTGCTAAGACATGGAACGAAACAATAGCTCACCATTCACAATAGGCTGCACAAAACTTTTTGTGGTTCTGCGCAATTTCTAATAAATGAAAAATAAATTCACTAAAGTGGATGCATTAAGTGAATGGTGGTATTTAATTCATTGGTGAGTAAAAGCTGTAATTGTATATTCTCTATAAATAAAAAAAATTGTGATAACTGTGTAATCCAGAAATGACACGTGACTCGAGAAATCTGCAGCTTTTTTTTTCGACAAAAATGCTCTAGTGAAGAAATCATAACATATTGTACTTTGTATATTGTACCGTTACTCTATAGTGCTTCTACAAACACTGATAAACATTGTAAGCAATTCAAAGAAACTGTATCACGCTGCCATATTTATCCATTTGAGATATTTATAGAATGCAGTAACAGGTACACCCTGTCTGCTTTTAGAGCGGTGTTCAGAACTGGTATTTTTTACGCTGCAGGTAATTCATTTTTACATATTTTAGGCAGTTTTTTTAGCGCTGTAGGTTTGACGTCTGCCTGTGCAGTGACGCATGTTGTTTTTTTTTTTTTGAAATATAAAAATTTTGCTCCAACCATGTAAGTGCTTTAAAAATAGATATTTATGAGCAACACGCGCACATAAACTTTGTAGAACAAAGCTAATAACACAGAAGACAGATTTGAAGAAGACAGGTACACTTGTTGATACGTTGACACCAGCAACATCACGTTTGCAATGTATTTTTCATCGCGTATAGAGCCCCACCGAATGTGTGTTGCAAGATGCTCCCTTTCATCAAAGTGGGGGCCAAAACTGAACGGTGAAGTCCGCATACTAACGATTGCGGAAGTTAACATTGTGCCAAAAAAAATGTACACAGATTTACTTCCGAATACCCTATAGTTTGATTGCGAGAGGCACCCTAGTTAAAGGCTCCGGAAATTTCAGTCATGTGCAGTTTTTTGACGTGTGCTGACTTGCACTGACATCGCTCAGTGTATACGCCAGTCTCAAGCATTCTTAAGTCCATCGTAAGGCGACCGCCGAGGTGGAGCATAAGTTATGTCACTCGGCTGTTGTCCCATGAACCTCGGGCCCGCAGCTGATCGACACAAACACTGCTCCACCATAGTGGACTAAACAGTGCGTTAATTATTGGCAGCAATTTATAAACCAACTTAATTTTTACCACTGTCATTGCGTCGGCTTGGCGTACCTTTAAAAGCGCACCTCGCGTCGCAGCACATATTGATATGTACAGGCGGGTCCCATGTTAAAGGGAATGCTTGGGTGCACAGCGTGTTTCGATTTCACTCTGTTGCAAATACAAAGTGGCTTATATCTGCATATTATGACCGGTGTTTGACAGTTATCGCTCCTTTTCATAGACAAGTGCCATATACAAACAGTGTTTCCTTAATAACTTGCTGTCAGAGGGCTGGCATTATGAACGGTGCTCGTTGCAGCGTCTCCTTTATCCCCAATCCGTAGTGTATACATTCCGCCTTATTGACTTTTCCTTTAGTTGGACGTACTGCAGCCATGATAGCAAAAACATTTGCGATGAGAAAGCGAAAGTCCAGTGCAGGTGAGTGCATTTGCCAATTTCTCGTGGAAACTTCCCTGCCTCAAAGCCATGATGAGATCATTCTGAAGTTTTTCAAAAGTGCATACGCGCAGAATGTATGACGTTGTACAGGCGAGTTTCACACTGCCTAGTTTCACTGACGTTTCGTAAGTATTCACCAGAAATACATGTTTAAATCACACGGGCTTCGATATTATTGCTGCTATCTTTCGAAAGTCGTATACTGTTTGTATTATTCTGAGTATTGTCAAACTTGCGTTCGATTTTCTTGGCTCATGCCAGTACTGACTTTAGATTGTAGCATTCCAGGAAATCGTGATGCACTGCACTTCTTTGTAAATCAAGGGCCTCATTTTTTTTCGGAATTAATAATGATTAATTAATTTGTGTAGGGTGCGAATGCCGAATGTTAATTATAGCTATGACAACTTCTTCTCTGCTGCCAGTTATTTTCCTCAGATGTTTTGATTATAAGATTGTTATTACAGAGGGCTGCCCAGCTTCGTCAATAAACGTAATTAGTTTCATTGTTCTGTCTTCTGCATGGTGCCATTGGCATACAGTGAAAGCATTCAAAAAAAGCTTAATATACTAAACATTCTTGCTAGTTTTCTCGAATAATGCAAGAAAGTTCAGGATGATCGTGAATGCGTGCTTGCTGTGCTAGGTGTGGCATATACAAATTAAACGCGTATAACCACAACAGCTTTATTATGACAGTTGAAATCAGATAAAACTTACGACAGTTTAAGGTAGAGAGAAAAATAGTCCTGCTCATATAATTGGTTATACCTTCCGGTGGTGGTGGTTATTCACCACACGTCTCATGACGTAGGTGAGTCTGGGGCGTGCACACATTGGTGGATGCTTTTGGACAGCCGCCTCCTGATGCGTAAATGCCGCTTTCTTTTAAATGTGTACTCGGCGAATAAATTTAGCCACCTGGAGCAAACTAATGAAAGTGAATATGGAGTCACACTGTGCTGACAGAATGTTTTCGCGATAGCAACTATATGGACACTCTCCGCAAATATTGCCGCCAGCGTCGGCGTCGCCGTCACTCGCCGTATATGTATACGTATCTATATATATGAAACTGTAAAAATGGAAAAAATCTTGAAAAAGACTCTAGCGGACACAATCAAATGTGGAACTTTTGAGTCGTGAACACGAGCCGTTAACCACTGAGCCACCGCGGATAACGTCTTTCACCGTTCGAACAGCAAGCTATTTATATCTACCACTTACCTCTGGTGATGGGCATATCAGGGGAGAACTATAGTGTTTTCAGCATTAGCAGCAAGATGGCGCAATGAGCACGCGTCGGCGTGCGTCTCGGGGGGGGGGGGGAGATGCTATCGCATATTTAGCAATACCTGCAAGATGGCGCAATGATTACGCGGAAGGGCGCGTTCTCGTTTCCCAGGCGTACTTTGCCCTTCAAAGCGGAGAAGGTCAACGTTCCCTCACGCGCCCCTATCCCATGGTGGCGCATGATCGTACGTCTTGGCTGTCGTTGGGCTTTCACTAGAACGTCTCTGTTGCAGTTACCGGCCACGAAAAGGTCACTGCAATCGCTGGACAGTCTACATTTGTTGCGAAAAGGGCACACTTTTCCGACACAGCGAACTAACAACTAAGACGCTCGTTCGCGTTCATCTGTACCTGTGAGTACGTTTCGTGCGTCATTTGTGCGTGAGAAAAGCGGGGCACGCCTCGATCTGCTTGCAATTCGGCACGTGACCTTCCATTGTGTTGCTATCGCGTTCATTGCTTAGCCTTTGCAGCAAAGCTGACTTTTTAATTGTTGCTCTAGTTTGCCGTAACACAGAAGAAGGGGCCGTAACGCATACATATGCACGAATAACAATAATGCAGAATGGCATTTAAGAGATTGAACTAGTGTAGCACGTGTTCTCATGTGTTTATGTACTTGTAATAGGGAATTCTATAGCCGCAGCCGCAAGTAGCCGTCCTAGGAATACGGAATATCCCCATGGCGGTGGTGGAACAAATGGCAATACCTTTGCAGGTGGCAGTGGTGAGTACCAAAGTCCATTGTGATGAACTAAGAATAAATGTACAAAAAATCAGTTGCATATCAACCGAAAATTGAATAAGCGACTATTCACAAGTGACGGTGAAGAGGTAGAACGATATCATATTAATAGTTCTCTTAAAGATTTCGTCTACTACACTGAAATGATATCTACCACTGATCCATCGGAGAATCTACCACTTCTCATCGCTAATCTTCACGTAATGTACCGGCCGTCTAGGTAACACTTTCGTGGGGCCGGCATGTGAAAGAGCTTTACTCAAATAAATCTGCAGGATCGCGTGCTAGCAAACTGTGTATAGTCAATACTAAGTACAATTCACTATAATTTGCAATATCGTCACAAAATGTTGGAGCAAACAACTGAAATACGAGGCCTGGTAGTCGCTGTCACTGAGGCGGGCCTCTTGTGAAGGGTGAACAGAATATACGAAAACGCATACATGCGACAATATTAAGACACGTAGTTCTTGCTTTTGCAGTAACTATGTATGTCCTTTCAGGTATTTATCAAGGCATCTTAGATATTACAGCCCGTATCTAAATTTGGAAATTCAGGACAACCAAAATAAACCAAATAACATCTCTAGATTAAAAGCTGATATTTTATGAGAGCTGTGCAACAGCTTTTAAATTATGATCTATTAAAACAGTAAAATGACAGAAAGCAAACAAATATATTCGGCATATCTCACGAACATGGAGATCAATGCTATGCGAAGCACGAAGAGAAAAGGTGACTTGTAACTTTGTTATTGAACGAAAAGTAAGGAATTACGTCAGAGATGCGTACACATGTACGCACAAACATATTGTCGCAGTGCAACGCGAACAAAAGATGACAGAAGCTTACGGCAGCAAAAAGAGTGTATTCAGGATCAGCTGTACAGCTGTTGTTGTTGTTGTTGTTGCCCCTTCGCACTGGCACATACCCACTATGGGGGATTGGCCATGAAATCTAGAAGTATCCTATATGAGATATATTAAAAGGTTTATCCTTAATGAAAAAACTAATGATGTAATAGAAAATAATAATTAACTAAAAAGGAATATTAAACTAAACAAATAATTGAAGATTGAATCAAGAAGAGAAAAGGTGAGGTAATACTACAGTGGAAGACAGAAATTTTGAGTAGACCAGACAATCGAGCTTATCTCACCCGGTCACAATCAAATGAATATGCAAATTTCATTCAAAATTAGACAAGTGTCTTCAGAAATATATTTAAGCAGGCATTATTATGACATGCGCTTTGATTCTCGAATGAAATTGCATACAGCATCGAATACGCTCCTGTGGCAATGTCCCAAGCTAAAGGCACCGAAACTTAGAACATTATCTGCAGTACAGCAAGATGCCTGCTTCGTTGTCGTCCCGAAAAACCACCTGACCCACTAGCTGGAAGCTACAAAACATTCCTATCATCGTTCTTTTTCATATAAACACGTGTCACTTGCCCCTCCTTATAAGAGGATCGCCCCGATGCTTATTCAGACCCACAGTATTTTTTAACGTGCAGTCAGTCACTCACATACGGCTTCATACACACTACATGAACAAGTTCAGGCTGGTGCTGGTGACGCCTCGGGCATTGGGGACTGTAGGAGACAACCTCGTAGGTGATGTCCCTTAGCTGGCGCGATACTCGGTATGGCCCGAAATATCGCCTTAGCAGCTTCTCGGACAGTCCACGTTTTCGTACGGGTGTCCAAACCCACACTCTGTCACCGATTTTGTACGTTACAGTTCTATGGCGAGCATTGTAGCGGCCTGCGTCGTAGTCCCTTCGCTGGTGGATCCGTAAGCGGGCGAGCTGCCTAGCTTCTTCCGCGCGTTCAGTGAGCACGTCGGAGGAGGAAGAAGAGGTGTCTCTTTAGAAGAACGCTTGTTTCTGCGCTCTGTTTTATTTTAGTGAAATCATCGGTCTTTTGAGGTGCCTCGCCTCTCCGTCTTGCGGTGATGGACAAGGAGCATTCCAGAGGCCCGCCTGGTCACAGGTCCTCACACCCGTCAACCACAAGGAAGCGAGCTGGCTCTCCCAGTGACACTGAGGACATCGATCTCTATTCTATGTCGGAAGACGACACATCCGATGGCAGCTTTATACCTGTCCGGGGTAAGAGGGCTAAGAGAAGGACGACGAATACAGCAGCATCAGCTCCTGCAAGCACAGCGACTGTGCATTCAAGGCCTGCGCGCAGGCCGCACGTCATCATCTTCATGCCCGAAGATCCATCAAGCAACCTACGGCTTCTGAACAGGCAAGCCCTTTCGGTTGCTCTCGAATGTGCGGTGCCACATCAAATTAAAGACGTACGAGTAAACCCAAGGAAGAACATTCTCGCCATAGACGTGCACGATGTGAGTGCGCTAGGACAGCTGCAGCAAATGACTGAGCTAGGTGGCATTAAAATGCGCCCCTTCATCCCGATGGATGACAAATCAATTGCCGGTGTAATTTATGACATCGACACTGCCATTCCTAATGCTGACTTGTCTACCCTCGTCAAGCCTGCAAACGAGGGAACTGTCATTACGCAAGTGCGGCGCCTTGGAAATACGCGCTGCGTAAAAGTGTTTTTCAAGGGAGATTGCATACCGTCCCACGTTAAAGTTGGACATTTTCGACATCCGGTTCGACCATTCATCCAAAAGCCACTTCAATGTCATCAGTGCTTCAGGTTAGGACACGTCAAGGGCGTCTGCCCCAACTTACGACTGTGTCCCCGCTGCGCGGAACCTCATGCTGAAGACGCCTGTCAGGCGACTACTCTGAAGTGCGCCAACTGCAGTGGTCCTCATGCCGCCTCGTCGAAAGACTGTCCTCGAATCCAAAAGGAGCGCGCGGTTCTCAGACAAATGGCCCGAGACAACTCAACACACAGGGAGGCAGCCGAAGTAGTCCGGCATCGGCGTCGACGTCGGCATCATCGAAAGTCTTCAAAGAAGGCACATTCCCGAGACGCTCCTTCCCACTCTTTAGCGGTTCTATCCAGTAGCGCCGCGAAAGGGCCCACCACTTCTACGAAAAAAACAGAGAAGCCTCCTTCTCTGGAAGAATGGCCCACGCTCCCGACGCGCTCTTCTGCCAAGGAACCTCTGCAGGTTGTGGCCACACAAGAGCCGTCTCCAACCATGGAAGATTTGCCTAAAACTGAATGTCAAGTGATCTCGGTGCTGCGTTCCCTTATAGAAGCCATCCGAACGATATTAGTCGACAGAAAGACACCATCTGCTCGAAGTGCACTTGGACTATTGGACGCCCTAAGCCCAGTGCTTGAATCTCTCAACTAGAAAGATGGCTACTCACACCTCAACTTTCCGTAAAGAAGTCAAGGCTGCATCCGTCATCCAATGGAACGCCAGAGGACTAAAATCACGCCTTTCAGATTTTCGTCAGTTTGTGTTTACCAACGTGTTTCCAATCATCGTCATTTGTGAACCCAATTTGTCGAAACCAATAAGACTATCGGGGTACGAAGCTGTCATGTCTTCAACGAACGGTGCGTGCAGCGAAATCATCGTCTTTGTTCGTTGTGAACTGACGTATGTTGTGCAACCAATTGCACCTCACGATGGCAATCAGTATGTCTGCATCACTGTGAAAAAGAACCAACTCATGTTTACTCTCATAGGCGTTTATATATCGCCGTCAAGTAATCTCGATTCCAGGAGATTAGTGGATATTTTGAGAGTGTGTCCTGCACCATGGGTCCTCATAGGTGATTTCAATGCGCACAGTCACGCATGGGGAAGTACGCGGACAAATGCAAGAGGACGCAGGTTAGCAAACATCGCCTACAACTATGGCCTTACTCTCCTGAACGACGGCAGCCCCACTTTTCTTCGAGGAGCGACATACGGCAGCTGTCTCGACCTTGCTTTTGTCTCCAACTCCCTCGCGAGACACGTCAAGTGGTTTCCAGATGTTGAGACACGAGGAAGTGATCACATTCCAATCTACCTTAACATCAAAGGCTTGTCTAGTTATGGTCAGCGGACGACCATTCGAGCAGTCCAATGGACCAACTTCAAATCTGACATGGAAGATGCTTGCAGCGATGGCCTACGATCTGGGTTAGAGGAAACAATTAAGAGCACAATGCAAAACGCCACTCGCACGGTGACGATATCTTCCACACGAAACGACTTTGATATAGAGTTGGAGCGACTCCGAGCACTGCGACGCCGGACGGAGCGTCGGTATCGGCGTACAAAATCAATTCACGATCTTAGGGCTGCCAGGAGGATGCAAAAGAAGATTCGGCGTCGCATGGATAGATTAGCGTCGGAACGATGGACAACGTTTTGCCAGTCACTAGACCCTCGCAAGCCACTCTCACACATTTGGAAAACGGTGCAAGGTCTGCGTCACCCTACGGAACAGCGCTTTCCATTCAAAGCGCTCGCGCTATTTCAAAGGAGGCAAGACATCGATGTCGCAGAAGATTTCTGTGCGCAGATCGCCAACCAAGCCACTCGTCCAGATTCTCCAGTGAGAGGTGACGTCCCCCGTTCCCGTGACTACCACATGGACCTCCTTTTTACAATGGAGGAGCTCGACGCAGCACTAGCTCTCTGCAGGCGTTCAACTTCTCCGGGCGCAGATGGTATTCCGTACCGAGCCTCGTGCAACCTTGGGGAAGGTGCAAGGAGAGAACTGTTGAGCCTCTACAACATCTCGTGGCAGGATGGCAATGTTCCTGATGACTGGAAAGTAAGCCGCTTGTTACCCATCTTGAAGCAGGGCAAATCCCCACTCGAACTCACCTCATACCGCCCAATAGCACTGGCCAGCTGCGTAGGGAAGATAATGGAACGGATGATACTAGGCCGCTTGGAATGGTATCTTGAACACTACAAGATTTATCCGAATTCAATGGCTGGTTTCCGACGCGACCGCTCTTCTATTGACAATGTCGTTGATCTAGTTTCGTACGTTCAGCACGAAAGATCCCGTAAGCGACTATCTGCAGCTTTGTTTTTAGATGTGAAAGGCGCTTATGATAATGTACTACATGAAGCCATCTTGGGTGCTCTTGCGGTGGTTGGCCTTGGCGGTCGAGTCTTTCGGTAGATTTCGAGTTACCTGGCAGCAAGGTCATTCTTTGTGTTAACAGAAGATGGCCCAACTACGCGACGCTATACTTCCAGGGGTGTTCCTCAAGGCGGAGTTCTTAGCCCGACGCTATTCAATCTTGCACTAATTGGCCTTGCTGAATACTTACCAAGCACCATTAAAATCTCAATATACGCAGACGACATCTGTGTCTGGACATCGGCAGTCACACGTCCTCAGATACGTTCCCGGCTTCAAAAAGCAGCAACTATGATTGCCAACTACTTGTTCAAACAAGCTCTCAGCATATCACCAGAAAAATGCGCGCTGGTGTCTTTCACTCGCAAAGCAATGACCCCTTATGTCATCTCAATCTGCGGGCTACCGATTTCTTACGCCAAAACCCACCGGTTTCTGAGCATCATTATTGATAGGGACCTCTGTTGGAGTCCGCATGTGACCTATATGAAGAAGCGCCTGACCGTTATTTCTCAACTGTTCAAGTTCCTGGCAGGAAAAACGTGGGGGATGTCAGTAGACGCAATGATGGAGCTCTACAGGGCCCTGTTTCTCGGTTTCCTCAGATATAGCTTGCCCGTGCTTAGCAATACCTGCAAGACCAATGTTCGTGTTTTACAGGCAGTACAAGCCCAAGCGCTGAGAGTGCAATACCTGCAAGACCAATGTTCGTGTTTTACAGGCAGTACAAGCCCAAGCGCTGAGAGTGTGCCTCGGTCTGCCCAGATGTACGTCAACAAAAGCAACAATTGCAATTGCTGGTGACTATCCGATACAAACTCACATTGTTGTAGAAGTCCTGAGAACGCACATCCGACACTTCGCACGTGCCCCTGGCCATCACCTTGCACTGTTGCCTTCAGAGAGGTGCCAAGCATCGTTCGCCAAAATTATCGTGAAATACAACGATAAACTTCCCTCGGGCTTCACTCATGCATCTAAACCATCCATACCACCTTGGTGTCTTATTCGACCCACAGTGCATCTTAGTGTACCAGGGATCCGGAGGAAATCTGAGTTTTCGTCGCCCGTGCTGAAACAACTGTCTCTCCTTCTTTTGCACGAGAAATATTCAGACAGCATACATGTATATACCGATGGTTCCACGAACCACCAGTGTTCGTCAGGGGCAGTAGTTATCCCAGCAAGAGGTGTTACCATCAGCTTTAGGACTGACCACTCCACGCAATCTACAGCAGCGGAACTCGCTGCTTTGCGCGCTGCACTTTGTGTGGTCAATCGAGAACCACCGCAACAATGGTCGATTTTCAGCGACTCAAGGGCTGCCCTACATTCTGTGCTCTCAGCACTGCGTCGCGGCCCGTACGAACAGCTTGTTTTCGAAATTCGATGCCTTCTCCACACTTTACTCGAGAAAGAGCATCATGTGACGCTTCAATGGTTGCCAAGTCACTGCGGCATCATAGGGAACGAACATGCCGTTACTGCCGCGCGGGCAGCCCTTGAAGGAACACGAGAAGAAGCCATACCACTTTCGAGGATTGATTATGCCAGTAATCTTCGACGACTTGCGCGTGAAATCACGTTTTCACTATGGTGCCCACCAAGCATCGATACGAATCGTCAACACCACCTGTCCTCTTTGATGGCTCTCCGCATGCCCACTGGACTCGACTGAAGAGAAGCCACCCTTCTTCATCGCTTATGGCTAGGAGTGGCATTTACAAAATCTTACTCCTTTGTCATAGGAATGGCCGACAACGCTCTCTGCGATGCCTGTCATTGCGAAGAGACGCTACACCACATCCTGTGTGACTGTCCATTGTATGAAATCCAGAGACAGTCACTGGCGTCTGCTTTTGCGCGCATCGACAACAGCCAAATGTCTGTAGACACTATTTTGTCAAGTGCCCGAGAGAAGACCTTGCAACAGAAGGCGACGAAGGCTCTGTTGAAATTCCTACGTGACACCGACTTGAACAAGCGACTGTAAGAGCAATGTCACCCACCGCGAAAGACAAGACTGGACTATGACTGAGTGTGCGCGCGTGTGCTGCCGAATGTGCTGTTTCTATCTTCCCTCTCCGCTCTCTTTCATCTCCCCCATCCCTCTCCCATGCGCAGGGTAGCAAACCGGCTGCCTATAGGCTGGTTAACCTCCTTGCCTTTCTTTTCCCTCTATTTTCCTTTCTTCCTTCAGTGAGCACGTCAGCGCCTGTGTCGGTAGCGTCCAATTCAAGTGGCAACATCGCATCCAGCATAGTCCGTACCTCCCGTCCGTGAACCAAGCTGAATGGAGTCGTGCGAGTCGTCTCTTGTTTAGTCGTATTGTATGTGAACGTGATATAGGGTAAAATTTCGTCCCAATTCTTATGTTGGACATCCACGTACACCGACAGCATGTCTTCAATCGTGTTGTTGAGGCGCTCCGTTAGTCCATTCGTTTGCGTGTGGTACGCAGTGGTCTTACGGTGAGTTCCACTAAGCGTCAGGACGTGGTCTAAAAGAGCTGCCGTAAATGCTGTTCCGCGGTCTGTGCTCACGATAGTCGGGGCACCATGGCGTAGCACAATATTTTCTATGAAAAATCTCGCCACTTCCACTGCGGTGCTCTTTTGGATAACTTTTGTTTCGGCATACCTGGTTAGGTAGTCTGTTGCGACTATAACCCAGCGATTCCCTGCGGTAGAAGTGTGAAGGGGTCCCAAAATATCCATTCTTATCTGTTCAAACGGTGTACGTGGAACCTGAACTGGTTGCAGCTGACCGGCGGGTCTCTTTGGAGGTGACTTGCGTCGCTGGCAATCGATGCAAGTGGGAATGTGGTGCTTGGCGGCTGTTGTGAGTCGTGGCCAGTAGTATCCCTGCTGTACTCTTTCCAATGTGCGAGTGTAGCCTAAATGGCCAGACGTCGGCTCATTGTGACATGCTTGGAGCACTTCAGTTCGAAGGGGTGCAGGAATAACGAGCAAATAGGGAGCTCCGATGGATGAAGTTTCTTTTGTAGAGGACGCCATTGCGTAAGCAAAACGACGATAATGTCCTTGCAAAGACTCTATGTGCCCTCGAAGAACGTCCGTCCACGTAATTAATCAAATCAAGCAATTCAGGGTCCCCTCGTTGTTGTTGGGCAATCGTGGACGCGTCGAGAACACCAAGGAAGGCCATATCGTCGTCGTCAGAAACAGAAGCTGACTGTACTGGTGATTGAGACAGGCAGTCGGCGTCCGTATGGCGCTTCCCAGACTTGTGTGTGACCGTCATATTAAACTCTGGTAACTTCAGACTCCACCGCGATAATCAGCCGGTTGGATCTTTTAAATTAGTCAACCAACAGAGTGAATGATGGTCACTTATAACATTGAAAGGGCGGTCATACAAATACGGGCGAAATTTCATAACTGCCCAGACCACGGCGAGGCATTCTTTTTCATTTGTTGAATAATTGGCCTCAGCGCGTGTTAGCGTGCTGCTTGCGTAGGCATTCACTCGTTCCGTGTCTTCTTGCCACTGCACAAGCACAGCTCCGAGGCCTACATTGCTTGCGTCAGTGTGAAGCATTGTTGGCGCTTGCTCGTCGAAGTGAGCAAGCACTGGAGGTGTTTGAAGACGTTGGCGGAGGTCATTAAACGCTGCTTGCTGTTCGTGGTTCCACTCAAAGGTGGCGTCGTGTCTAGTGAGGCGAGTTAACGGTGACGCAATCCATGCGAAGTCGGCGATGAACCGGCGATAGTAGGCGCATAGGCCCAGAAAGCGCCTGACAGCTTCCTTATCGGACGGTACTGGGAACTGTGCCACGGCCTCAAGTTTTTCGAGATCAGGCCGAACGCCGGTGCAGCTGACGACATGACCAAGAAACAGCAGTTCTTCAAAACAAAAGTGGCATTTCTCTGGTTTCAATGTGAGGCCTGCGGAGCGTACGGCTCGTAAAACAACTTCTAGCCTCTTGAGATGCCCGTCAAAAGTTGGGGAAAACACTATGACGTCGTCTAGATAAACTAAACAGGTCTTCCATTTTAACCCTGAAAGTACAGTGTCCACGATCCTTTGAAAAGTAGCGGGCGCGGAGCACAGACCGAAGGGTAGAACTTTAAATTTATATAAACCATCCGGCGTCACAAAAGCGATTTTTTTCCCGATCTCTTGGGTCTACCTCGATCTGCCAAAATCCACTACTGAGGTCCTTTGAAGAAAAGTAGCGAGCGTTTCGAAGCCTATCGAGGAAGTCATCAATACGTGGAAGCGGATACACATCTTTCTTAGTCACTTGATTCAGCTTCCTGTAATCCACGCAAACACGCAGGGTACCGTCCTTTTTCTTAACTAATACTACAGGTGATGCCCACGGGCTCTGTGATGGCTGAATCACATAATATTCAAGCATTTTAGTGACTTTTTACTGCATCGCTTCCCGTTCGTTTGGAGCCACACGATAAGGATTCTGGTGTATAGGCCTTGCTTCGTCGTGGGTAATTATTCGATGCTTTGTTAGCGGCGTTCGACCAACCCGTGATGTCGATGAAAAGCAGTCCCGGAATTAAGCTAGCAGCTCAAAAAGTCTCGTTTGTTCATCCCTTGACAACGTAGTACCAACGTCAAGATTAGGTACTGATTCTTCTTGAGGTGCTTCGTCTAGGGCCGATAAACTGCCTTGGATTTCTGCAGTAGTGTCAAAGTAAGCGACGGCTGTACCCTTCGGGAGATGTCGGTGCTCAGTACTGAAGTTAGTGAGCAGCAAGTTTGTGCGTCCAGCAGTGACAGTGACTATACCTCGAGCAACTGAAATACCGTGGCTAAATATCAGCGAGCTTATTTGGTCAGCAATACCGTCGCCGTCAAACGGCTCATCCCCTGCCACCGAAACAAGCGTACACGATCATGGCGGGACGACCACATCATCATCCGTCAGACGCAAAGGTCCTGAACAAGACATATGTATCGGCTCTGAACAATCGACTAAAGTAGGGCTGTTGTTGTGAAACGTAATGACACTGTCAGGGATGTTGATGACGGCGCCATGTTCTCTCAAGAAATCCATTCCGATAATCAGGTCTTTACAGCATGAAGCGAGAACGACGAACGTCGCCACGAAAGTAGCGCCACCGATGTCGAGCCTTGCTGTGCACATTCCGACAGGCATCAGTAATTGACTGCCTACCGTCCTTAAGTGAGGTCCCGTCCACGCTGTCTTTACTTTCTTGAGGCGTACGGCAAGGTCATCACTGATAAAAAAGAAGTGAGCCCTGGTGTCGACTAAAGCTTTGACTTGCTGTCCATGCACAAGAACGGTAAGGCCTGGGGTCACAGTTTCGTTGGTATTACGTCTTGTCGGCTTTACAGCGTCCTGAGGTGGGAGTAATGGGGGCTTTTTTTTCTTCGTCTTGACAGCCTGCAACCTCACCCCCTGAGGTCGCCGCCTTCAGTTTCCCCGGTGTGGGCTGGGTGACCTCGCTCCTCTGGTGTCGGCAAAAGTGCGGCGCTGCAACGAAGGTGACTGAGCAGGAGAAGGAGAGCGTGGTCGATGTCGGAAGACCGGCTCGTAATTAGTTATAGTCTCGTCATCATTGTTACGGCAGCCGTCGAATGTGGGTAGAGATACCGGAGGTCCTTGAGAACCGACATCGCCACGGCGGGATATGTAGTCGTTGGCATGTCGACTGTCAAACCATGGCCTGAGAGGGCGAGACGGATCGGCGCGGTGCCAGCGAATAGCGGGCTATGTGGCCTACAACTCCGCAGTTGAAACAGAGTGGACGCCTGTCGACAGTGCGCCAGGTGTCTGTTCGGCGAAGCTGTGGTTTCCGTGATGACTCCTCACGCGACGAAGGCCATGGCAGGCCAGAAGACGACTGGTCGTATGGGGGCTGGATGGTGGGCGCCACGATGTCTCCCCTGTGGTGGTGACCAAGGAACAGTTGCAGGTAACGAGTAGTATGAAGGCGGAGCGGGTGGGGAGCTTCGAAGGGCGGTGGCGTACGTGATGAGACGTTGTTCGGGGGCAGAATCAGCTGTCGAGAATGCTTGGCGGATTACGTCACGGACGACTTGAGCGACAGATGCCATGGGTGTATCCACTACCGGAGTCCGCAGCCTTTGCAGTTCTTCACGAACAATCTCTCTAATGAAGTCACGTAAGGAGCTATGACTGTCAAACGTCACAGCGGCGGCCTGAATTTGGGGGCTGCTGCACAAGCAGTCATATTGTCGGCAGCGTTGGTGAAGGGCCCGCTCGATAGACGACGCTTCTTTGATGAAGTTCTCTACAGTGCTTGGCGGGTTGCGCAAAATTCCGGCGAACAGCTGCTCTTTCACGCCACGCATGAGGTAGCACAACTTCCTATCTTCGGTCATCTGCGGGTCAGCCCTCCGAAATAAACGTGTCATGTCTTCTGCGAACATGGCGACCGTTTAATTGGGTTTTTGGACCCTTAGCTCTAGTAGTTGGTGGGCGCGGTCACGTCTGTCGACATTGGCAAAAGTTTCAACCATCTTCTGGTGAAAGTCGGTCCATGTGGACAGGTTGCCTTCTCTGTTCTCGTACCAAGTACGAGCGCTGTCATCAAGATAGAAGTAGGCTCGGCCGAGCTTTTCCTGAGTCACCCACTGGTTGATCTTCGCAACACGGTCATAGTGGTCTAACTGTCATGATATGCGCGGTAGGTTCATCTGGTGCGCGATGTTTGTGAGTTTGTGCTGTGCCGTACACCGACGAAGATGACGATGAGACAAGGAAAAGGCGGAATCGTGTCGTCAAAGTCAAGCCAAGCCATGGGGAGAGAGAAGAAAAGAAGACGACGACGGGGCGTTCGAGAAGAAGGATCGGAACGAAACAGTGGCAGGCTGAAGCGCTCGTCGGGTCGTGGTCCCGAAGCCTACCTGTGCCTGTGGTCCGCACGAGCCTGGCTCCCTTCTACCGTGTGATCCAGCAGCCGGCGCCGGTCCGTTGTACTCGGATCCGGGCGTTTTCCAGACCTGGGCCTACTACTGGCTGTCCGGGACGTGCTTGCCACACATCGACTCTGCCTCACGCTCCGCTCCGACCATGCCTGAGGCATCGCTGATGTCGGCGTAAGACGCAATGCAACGCATCGACTCATCTGCCTTCGACGTCACACGGTGAAGTGTTTAAAACCTTGTGTAGTGCAGTGGGGGACTACGCTAAGCGTCAGACCTTGTCTTTCGAGAACGTGTGTCGTGCTCGTACTTAAGGCAGTTCTTCGCTGTTGCCATGTAACACGCCAAGCTTCTTTATCGGTTTTTCTTTTTTTCGTGGCATTAAAGCCTTATAACTCAAGTTGCAAATGTCTTCGTCAGTCTCGACAACGATTATTTAAGTTGCCGTGATTGCCCGAACCTTATCCCTCACAATTGGCGTCCGCGCGACAGGACGAAGCCGTTTGCACTGGGTTGAAATCTATAGGGAAGATGAGTGAGCAAGAGCTTATAACGCTAGCGGAACGCATGGGGCTTCAAGGAGCCGAGCTAAAGACGTGGGTAGACGCGCGGTTAGAGCGGGCTCATGAGGAATCTGTGCAAGCGCGTGAAGAGCGTTCCGCGGAAAGGCAGGCGGCGAAGGAACGTTTGGAGATAGAAGAGAGAATTCTTCAACTGCGAATTCGACTAGCTGAGGTTGAAGGTAGCCGAGAGCCAACAGCGCGGGACCGCGAACCTGAGAGGAGTCAAAGCCGCCCGTGCTTGATCAATCCTCACAACCTGATCCCAGTGTTTGACGAGGGGCGTGACGATCTCGATGCGTATCTCAAGAGGTTCGAACGCGTAGCAGTTGGTCAAGAGTGGCCTGAGGAGAAGTGGGCGACAGCGCTTAGTTTATGCCTCAGGGGGGAAGCATTGAAAGTCTTCGGTCGTCTGTCGCCAGAAGACTCAATGGATTACCAGAGTACGAAAGTGGCCTTGCTCCAGAGGTTTCGTTTCACAGCCGAAGGCTATCGCGAAAAGTTTCGGCAAAGCAAGCCTGAAGACGGCGAAACTGGTAAACAGTACGCCACGAGATTACAGAGTTACTTCGATAGATGGCTGGAAATGTCGGAAACGGACGAGGACTTTGCATCCGTGCGCAACCTCATTGTAGCTGAGCAGTTTCTGAATAACTGCCACGATCGCCTGGCACTTTTTCTAAGGGAGAAGAAATGCAGGACGGTAAAAGAAATGGCAGAAGCAGCTGATACCTTCTTGGAAGCCCAGCGGCAAACAAACTTGTTGGTATTTCGTACCAAGTCTGCAAACAACATTCCCAAGGAGCAAGAAGGATTTACTTATACCCAGCCTCCTCGTAGATGTTTCGTCTGTGATCGACCCGGCCACAGAGCATCTGATTGCCGCACGAAACCCCAACGAGTCTTCTGTGGGCACTGTCGGAAGCCCGGCCACGATGCAAGAGCATGCCCAAGCAACGGCGGGTCAAAGAAAATGACATCTTGCATCGTGTCTACTGACCAGAAGTCCGAGACGCCCCGATGTGCCGATGATTCATCACAAGATGAATATGTTGCTAGTGCACTCCGAACGCGCACCGCAACAGCTACACGAAACTTACCGGTGTTACAGGGAGAAGTGTTTGGACATACTGTATCAGTCTTGAGGGATACTGGAAGCAACACCCTGGTCGTGCGACGTTCCCTCGTTCCCGATGATGCGCTGACGGGTACTACCGCCACTATTTTATTGGCCGATGGTAGTTGCATCGAGGTACCGGAAGCAGAAGTACGGATTCTTTCGCCCTATTTCACCGGAAATGCGATAGTCAAATGCATGACGTCGCCACTTTACGATGTCATCGTAGGAAATGTTCCCGGCGCCCGTGACGCTAATGACCCCGACTCAACGTGGAAGGAGTCAGCGAGCCTGAAGTCGGAAACTAATCAGGCATTGAATTCTGAAGAGAAATCCAAGGATGGATGCGGGACGAAGAGCACAGTCATGGTTGGTGTTTCAAGCAAAGGACATCGCCGGAAGCTCACGACTGCTAAATTTGGAAACTTAGAGGTGACACAGGAGTCATTTCGCCAAAAACAAGAGGAAGACCGGTCGCTGGATGTTTGTAGGGCGAAAGTGGACACCCTCATCCGCGGTAAAGGAGCCACATACCACTCATTTATGTTCGAGAAAGGAATCTTGTACCGCGTTTACCACTTGACTCCGGGTAAATCAGTTCAACAAGCGGTGGTTCCAAAGGCGTTGCGTGTCCATGTGTTGCACTTGGCACATGAATCACCGATATCTGGTCACCAGGGTATCAAGAAGACGAAGGACCGAGTTTTGGAGTCGTTTTATTGGCCCGGTGTACAGGAGGAGGTACGAAGATTCGTAAAATCATGCGACGCATGCCAAAGGACATATCCCAAAGGCAAAGTAGGCAAGGCGCCTCTTGGACGAATGCCTTTGATTGACACACCATTCGAACGTGTGGCCGTTGATATCATTGGACCTCTGACGCCGATTTCAAAGAAGGGTAATCGGTACATTCTTACCCTTGTGGATTTCGCCACTCGGTACCCGGACGCGGTGGCTTTGCCCGCAATTGATTCGGCAACAGTAGCAGATGGACTACTGGAGATGTTCTCTCGAATAGGATTTCCGCGGGAGATCCTCTGTGATCAAGCATCTTGCTTCACGTCAGGCCTGATGGAAGAGGTGAATGCTCTGCTTGCTATTCGACATTTGAGCTCGACGCCTTACCACCCGATATGCAATGGCTTGGTCGAAAGGTTCAACGGCACTTTGAAACAGATGTTGCGCAGGTTGTGCCAAGAGAAGCCGAAGTCATGGGACCGACTTCTTGCACCTCTGTTATTCGCCTATCGAGAAGTACCTCAGGCCAGTATGGGCTTCTCGCCGTTTGAACTGATCTACGGCCGGCACGTCCGAGGACCCCTGGATATATTGAAGGAACTCTGGACAGGGGAAGACCTAGAGGAAGATATCAAGACTACTTACGGATACGTGCTTGATCTGAGAGAACGTCTTGAACGCACCTTGAAGCTGGCTCAAGAGAATCTCTCCCGAGCTCAACACTCGCAAAAGAAGTATTATGACCGAACCTCCAAAACCCGACAGCTCAAAGTTGGTGACCGGGCTCTTATATTGCTACCAACCAGGGAAAACAAGCTTCTTATGCACTGGAAGGGGCCATTTCCGGTTACAGGAAAAAAGAATGACCACGACTATTGGTTGGACCTTGGGCACACCACGAAAATGTTTCACATAAACATGCTCAAGCGCTACGAAGAACGTCAACCAGAAGTCACTAGTCAAGCTTCATCGTTCGTTGTAGTCGAAGAAGGAGAGTCGGATTCACCCCTCCCTACATTTAAAGTAAATGAAGGGAAAGGTATTGAGTCGGTCACACTCGGAAGTAATTTAGACGAAGCACAACGCGATGATATGTGCAATCTCTTGGCGGGATATTACCGAGACCTCATACCTCACTATGCCCAGAAAGCGAAACCACTGACTGAAATGACAAGAAAGATGGAAAAGAACAAGTTAGCGTGGAATACCGAAAGAGAAGAGGCATTTGAAACCCTCAAACAAGCTCTAGCATATACGCCAGTAGTCAAGGCTGTTGACATAAAGAAACCCTTCGTATCACGTACAGATGCATCTGATAGGTGCTGATTATGAGCAGGCTACAGGTGTAGGTGCTAGCTATACCACATTAATGTAATAATGTACCATATGCCTAGGAACTCTCACATACAGACTATTCTCTTGGTGCAACAGTTCTGTACATTTGTTTGTCGTAAGTCTTGTCTCCCGCGCACTTTGGACAGTTTTTTTTTCAAAAAAAAAGAAAAAAAAACTTTTGAAAGGGGGGACTTTTGTCATGATATGCGCGGTAGGTTCATCTTGTGCGCGATGTTTGTGAGTTTGTGCTGTGCCGTACACCGACGAAGATGACGATGAGACAAGGAAAAGGCGGAATCGTGTCGTCAAAGTCAAGCCAAGCCATGGGGAGAGAGAAGAAAAGAAGACGACGACGGGGCGTTCGAGAAGAAGGATCGGAACGAAACAGTGGCAGGCTGAAGCGCTCGTCGGGTCGTGGTCCCGAAGCCTACCTGTGCCTGTGGTCCGCACGAGCCTGGCTCCCTTCTACCGTGTGATCCAGCAGCCGGCGCCGGTCCGTTGTACTCGGATCCGGGCGTTTTCCAGACCTAGGCCTACTACTGGCTGTCCGGGACGTGCTTGCCACACATCGACTCTGCCTCACGCTCCGCTCCGACCATGCCTGAGGCATCGCTGATGTCGGCGTAAGACGCAATGCAACGCATCGACTCATCTGCCTTCGACGTCACACGGTGAAGTGTTTCAAACCTTGTGTAGTGCAGTGGGGGACTACGCTAAGCGTCAGACCTTGTCTTTCGAGAACGTGTGTCGTGCTCGTACTTAAGGCAGTTCTTCGCTGTTGCCATGTAACACGCCAAGCTTCTTTATCGGTTTTTCTTTTTTTCGTGGCATTAAAGCCTTATAACTCAAGTTGCAAATGTCTTCGTCAGTCTCGACAACGATTATTTAAGTTGCCGTGATTGCCCGAACCTTATCCCTCACACTAACCAGTCTTCTACATCTTCGTGTGCACCACCACCAAAGCGTTTAGGCTCCAGCGATTGAAAAAACGTTACCTGAGATGGAGCGGGAGGACTGGTGCCAAGAAGTACAGGCTGAGTGCTGGTGTTAGCCATTTCTAGATGTCTGGTTGAGGTTTTCTGCGAGGGGTTGCAGTCTGGAGGAATACCTCGTAGCCGACGACTGAATCGATGGACAGGGGTTGTAGTAGGCACGTCCGGGCTGGATGAACGGCTCCCACTAGGAGTGTGAAGCATCGGGCAGCGTCGCGGCCCAGCACCTCCACCAGTGTCGCAGTGCAACGCGAACAAAAGATGACAGCAGCTTACGGCAGCGAAAAGAGCGTATTCAGGGTCAGCTGTACAGCAAGATACCTGCTTCGTTGTCGTCCCGAAAAACCACCTGACCCACTAGCTGGAATCTACAAAACATTCCTATCATCGTTCTTTTTCATATAAACACGTGTCAATATGTTGCACAGTCACGTATGTTTGTTATATAACCACGTCTTTATTTCTATTATTGCTCGTTAATGCCACCAGCGAAATTGTTACAGCAACACCAGAAGCAGTAAGGTGATACGTAGCACTTATGCTTGCGAAGATGGTATCTGGACAGTTCTACACAAATTGACATTAGTGGGTGGCACCTAACTACAATTGACGTAACCCGACGTGACAGCTGCATAAGAGGAATACGAATGTAATTTATATTAAATCAGATAGCGAGCACTGAAATCACAACGGACGTTCCACGAACACTATGCCTGCAGATGGTCGTATTCAAAATAGTGCGATACATGTCCTGGCTCTGTGGTTGACTTGATTGTTGTGCAGAATGCTTGGGTTTGATTCCTGCTAGGACTATAACACATTCTCTATGCATTAGTCAGGTCAACGCTGCGGTTATCGTTTTTTTATAACGCTGTCACGTTAAAATTACTCATGTGTGTTCTCGCCATTCGTCGATCAGGTATGAACTGTCGAGTACTTGTGGTACATACTCGCAAACCATGGCTTGTGGTGCGCAGGTATGTGCGCCACGTGTCTGGAGGAAGAGATTTCACATCATATACGATAGGATTTCCACACGATTCATGCCGTGACCAGACAGTAATATTCGAAACCTCTTGCTTCCCATAAAAGCTTTGGTCTACCCGAAGTTAAGGAGGTGCAGAAAGACAGACAGACAGACAGACAGACAGACAGACAGACAGACAGACAGACAGACAGACAGACAGACAGACAGACAGACAGACAGACAGACAGACAGACAGACAGACAGACAGACAGACAGACAGACAGACAGACAGATAGATAGATAGATAGATAGATAGATAGATAGATAGATAGATAGATAGATAGATAGATAGATAGATAGATAGATAGATAGATAGATAGATAGATAGATAGATAGATAGATAGAATTCATTTGATTTTCATAATTTCGATTTCGTTCTTCCAATTGACCACGGGTTTGAGCACTGTTAGCCTTGTGGCGCCCTGTATTGGGCACTTCACTCCGAGGCTGATCACGCATACACGGACAACAGCTAGGACGGGTGCATAAAAAGCATTTAAATAAATACTAAAACTAAAATAAGAAATACTCTAGTTTGTACGTGCATATCTGGCACATTGCATTTGCGTCAGTGGACCCGCAAACGAAAACACGCGTGAAGTTGTATTCACATTTTGCTTCTTAGGGATGATGATGTGAGGCGCTTTATGGCGCAAGGGCCAATTGATGGCCAAAGAGCACCATTTCAATGAGTATAGAGATGTGGGCAATGATATGTTGCGTGGCTGTATAGGGGCCTTAAAATTCCTCGCGATAATGCGGGTAAAAACATAAGTATTAAAGACGCGAAAGTGACGTGATATGCATAGTAAAAAGGGTGACAAAGGTTTTAATAATAGAATCATGTAAAAATATTTGGCACTAGCACAAGTGCCTCATCAGCGCCCTTGTGTCCAAGGGCTGTGAGGCAAGTGCTTTCTTGTATAGCCACTGCAGCAAAAACCTCTCTGCAGAGGTCGTGCTACGGGATGCCCGGGTCATCATCATCATCATCATCAGCCTGACTACGTCCACTGCAGGACAAAGGCCTCTCCCATGTTCCGCCAGTTAACCCGGTCCTGTGCTTGCTGCTTCCAATTTATACCCGCAAACTTCTTAATCTCATCTGCCCACCTAACCTTCTGTCTCCCCCTAACCCGCTTGCGTTCTCTGGGAATCCAGTCAGTTACCCTTAATGACCAGCGGTTATCCTGTCTACGCACTACATGCCCTGCCCATGTCCATTTCTTCTTCTTGATTTCAGCTATGATATCCTTAACCCCCGTTTGTTCCCTAATCCACTCTGCTCTCTTCTTGTCTCTTAAGGTTACACCTACCATTTTTCTTTCCATTGCTCGCTGCGTCGTCCTCAATTTAAGCTGAACCCTCTTTGTAAGTCTCCAGGTTTCTGCTCCGTAGCTAAGTACCGGCAAGATACAGCTGTTATATACCTTCCTCTTGAGGGATAGTGGCAATCTACCTGTCATAATTTGAGAGTGCTTGCCGAATGTGCTCCACCCCATTCTTATTCTTCTAGTTACTTCAATCTCGTGGTTCGGCTCTGCGGTTATTACCTGCCCTAAGTAGACATAGTCTTTTACAACTTCAAGTGCACTATTACCTATCTCGAAGCGCTGCTCTTTGCCGAGGTTGTTGTACATTACTTTCGTTTTCTGCAGATGAATTTTAAGACCCACTTTTCTGCTCTCCTTGTCTAACTCCTTAATCATGAGTTGCAATTCGTCCCCCGAGTTACTCAGCAATGCAATGTCATCGGCGAAGCGCAGGTTACTAAGGTATTCTCCATTGACTCTTATCCCTAACTGTTCCCATTCTAGGCTTCTGAAAACCTCCTGTAAGCACGCGGTAAACAGCATTGGGGAAATTGTGTCCCCCTGCCTTACACCCTTCTTGATTGGTATTCTGTTGCTTTCTCTATGAAGCACTATGGTAGCAGTTGATCCCCTGTAGATTTCTTCCAGAATGTTTATATATACTTCATCTACGCCCTGATTCCGCAGTGTTTGCATGACGGCTGATATTTCTACTGAATCAAACGCCTTCTCGTAATCTATGAAGGCTATGTATAGTGGTTGGTTATACTCTGAGCATTTCTCTATTACCTGATTGATAGTATGAATGTGGTCAATTGTTGAGTATCCTGTTCGAAATCCTGCTTGTTCCTTTGGTTGATTGAATTCTAATGTTTTCTTTACTCTGTTAGCAATTACCTTTGTGAATAGCTTGTATACTACAGAGAGCAAGCTGATCGGCCTGTAATTCTTCAAGTCCTTGTCATCTCCTTTCTTATGTATTAAGAGGATGTTAGCGTTCTTCCAAGACTCTGGTACTCTTCCCGCCAGGAGACACCTCGTAAACAGGGTGGCTAGTTTTTCTAACACAATCTGTCCTCCATCTTTCAGCAGATCTGATGTTACCTGATCCTCACCAGCAGCTTTGCCCCTTTGCATGCTCTCCAAAGCTTTTCTGACTTCTTCTATCATTACTGGTGGGGTGTAATCTGGGTTACTGCTAGTTCTTATAGTATTAAGGTCGTGGTTGTCTCGGCTGCTGTACAGATCCCTGTAAAACTCCTCCGCTATCTTAACTATCCTATCCATATTGGTAGTTATTTTGCCTTCTTTGTCCCTTAGTGCATACATCCGACTTTTGCCTATCCCAAGTTTCCTCTTCAATGCTTTGACACTTCCTCCGTTTTTCAGAGCGTGTTCAATTCTCTCCATGTTATACCTTCTTACATCGCATACTTTACGTCTATTAATCAACTTCGAAAGCTCTGCCAGTTCTATTTTGTCTGTTGTACTTGACACTTTCATGATTTGACGCTTCTTAATTAGGTTCTTCGTTTCCTGTGAAAGCTTGCCAGTGTCCTGTCTAACTACCCTGCCTCCAACTTCCACTGCACACTCCATAATGATACTCGTCAGATTATCATTCATTGTATCTACGCTAAGGTTGGTTTCCTCACTGAGAGCCGAGTACCTGTTCTGCAGTGACACTCTGAATTCCTGTACTTTCCCTCTCAGTGCTAGCTGATTGATTGGCTTCTTGCGTATCAAGTTCTGTCGTTCCTTCTTCAAGTCTAGGCGAATTCGAGACCGTACCATTCTATGGTCACTGCATCGTACCTTGCCAATCACTTCCACATCCTGCACGATTCCAGGGTGTGCACTCATTATAAAGTCTATTTCGTTCTTATTTTCGCCATTAGGGCTCCTCCATGTCCACTTGCGGTTTTCTCGTTTTCGGTAGAAGGTATTCAAAATCCGTAAATTATTGCGTTCTGCGAATTCTACTAATAGCTCTCCTCTGGCGTTTCTAGTACCGATGCCATAATCTCCTACTGCCTGGTCTCCAGCCTGCTTCTTCCCTACCTTTGCATTAAAGTCGCCCATCACTATAGTATACTGTGTTTTTACCTTACTCATTGCCGATTCCACGTCTTCATAGAAGCTTTCAACTGAAGCGTCATCATGGCTGGATGTAGGCGCGTAAGCCTGTACTACCTTCATCTTGTATCTTTTATTCAGTTTAATTACGATACCTACCACCCTTTCATTAATGCTATAGTATTCCTCTATGTTGCCAGCTATGTTTCTGTGAATGAGGAACCCCACTCCCAGTTCTCTTCTGTCTGCCACGCCCCTGTAGCAAAGGACGTGCCCATTCTGTAGCACCGTATAGGCCTCATCTGTCCTCCTAACCTCACTGAGCCCTATTATATCCCATTTAACACCCTCTAGCTCCTCGAATAGTACAGCTAGACTTCCCTCACTAGATAAGGTTCTAGCGTTAAACGTTGCCAAGTTCAGGTTCCAATGGCGGCCTGTCCGGATCCAGAGATTCTTAGCACCCTCTGCTGCGTTGCAGATCTGACCGCCGCCGTGGTCAGTTGCTTCGCAGCTGCTGGAGACTGAGGGCCGTGAGTTATTTGACGTAATCATGTGGGAGGTAGTGGCCAGATACTGCACCAGGGTGGCCAATCCTTCTCTGGTGAGGGAGTGCGTTCTCGGCGGTGTTTGCCGGTGAGGCCGCACCCCAGGCCTCTTAATGCAGTTCCATCAACACGCGGCGATGGCGCAGTGGAGAATGCGGCGATGGCGTAGTGGTTAGAGCATCCGCCTCGCATGCAAGAGGTCCGTGGTTCAAATCCCGGTACCGCGCAGTTCCCAACCGGATGCCCGGGTATATGATATCAAAACTATGAATTTCTTTTAAAAACGCTAACAATTATTTATGACTAAAAAGCGGTTCCCTACCGACGAACATTGCCGGGTGTAAAGGTATATGCTGTCGGTAGGGTAATGGAAAGTGTTGTTTTCTTAGAGTGTCCAATTGTTTTCACTGAATTAAAATGTGGAGAACATTTAGTGCTTCACCACATCTGTCACACAATGGCGGATCACCACCGGACAAAAGATATGTGTGTCGTGTATGTGTGTCCTATCCTGAGCCTCGTTAGTGTTACCTCTGTTAGACGTGATTTTGATACAGGTGGCCAATAGCCGAGGTGTGGCTTGATAGCGTGTAGCTTGTTTTGTGTGTGTCTATCCCACTTGCTCTGCCAGTAGTCCCTGAGCTTTCGTTTGAGAGACGGCTTAAGATCAAGGGGCGAGATCGATATGGGTGTGGTGGAATTGATTTCGTGGACGGATGCAGCAAGCTGATCCGCCATCACGTTGCCTTGGATCTCACGGTGCCCTGGCACCCAGCACACTACAACATGTTGTTCGAGTGTGTAGAGTGTGCATAAAATAGAGTAGAGTGAGATGAGGACAGGGGTTTTTGTTTTTAAGATTGTGCAGAGCCGTAACCACACTGAGGGAGTCCGTATAAATTACTGCTTTTTGTATTTGTGATTGCTTGATGTGTTTAGCCGCCACAAGTATCGCGTAAGCTTTCGCTGTGAAGATACTTGTGCTTGGATGTAGAGGGCGAGCATCCGAAAAAAATGGGCCGACAGCAGCGTAGGACACAGAAGAGTTAGACTTGGAGGCATCTGTAAAGAACTCAGGACGCTTCTTAAGGAAATACCTCAATTTTGGGGGAAGGATGCAGACGAGTTGAGCTGACCTTTATACACAAGTCAACAAAACCATCGCCAGATATTTTTAAAGAACATTAATTAAACTGTGGAAAGGGGGGATCATGTCGTTGATAAATTAACTGGTTTCGAATACATAAACAGCATGGTTTGATTTGCTTTGTTGGCGCGATAGTGATAGGAAAACATGTACTCCTATCTGCAAAAAAAAAACGCAAGCAAACATGAGTTGTGTGTCGATTCAACGTTTCGACAAGTCGACTTATCTTCACCCAGGCTAGAGCTAATTTCCTCAGCTCTAGTAACCGTATGCTCCGTATCTATTTCTCCAAACGAAACAAAAAAAAAACTATATGGATACTCCCCGCTAGATATTGCCGCCGGCGTCGGCGTCGCCATCACTTGCCATATATGTATACGTATCTACATATATATGAAAACTTGTAGGCCCGTGTGCTCAGATTTGGGTGCACGTAAAAGAACCCCAGGTGGTCTAAATTTCCGGAGCCCTCCACTACGGCGTCTCTCATAATCATAGAGTGGTTTTGGGACGTTAAACCCTACATATCAATCAATATATATGAAAACTCAAAACATGAAAAAATATTGAAAAAAGACTCCAGCGCATAGAATCAAACGTGAAACTTCTGAGTCGTGAATGCGAGGCGTGAACCACTGAGCCACCGCGGATAACGTGCTTCAAAGTTCAAACAGCAAGCTATTTATATCTGCCACTTACGTCTGGTAATGGGTTATCAGGGGCGAACTATTTTCAGCATTAACAGCAAGATGGCGAACTGAGAGCGTGGCGGCGTGCGTCTTGAGGCAGGGGGGAGGGACTATCGCGTTCTTAGCATTACCGGCAAGATGGCGCAAAGATTACGCGGAAGGGCGCGTTCTCGTCTCCCAGGCGTACTTTGCCCTTTCGAACGGAGAAGGTCGGCGCTCGCTCAAGCGCCCCTATCTCGTGGTGGGGGACGATCCCACGTCTTAGCTGGCGTTGTGCTTTCGCTAGAACGTTTCTGTTACAGTTACCGGCCACGCAAAGGTCACTGCAATTGTTGGACGGTCTACGTTTGCGAAAAAAGCGCGCTTTTTTCGACACAGTGACGTAACAACTAAGACGCTCATTCGCGTTCATCTTTACCTGTGAGAACGTTTCGTGTGTCATTTGTGCGCAAGAAAAGCGGGGCACGCCTCGATCTGTTTGCGATTCGGCGCGTGACATTCCAATTTGTTGCCATCGCGTTTATTGCTTCGCCTTTGCGGCAAAGCTCTGACTTTTTTAAATTGTTGCTCTATAGTTTGCCGTAACATATATAGAGTGGCTATAACACACACATATGCCCTAATTACAATAATGCAATGCAGATTGACATTTAGGGGATTGAACTAGTGTAGCACGTGTTCTCTTGTGTTTATGTACTTGTAATGACGAATTTTATAGCCGCAGCCGCAAGTAGCCATCTTAAGAATATGGAATATCCCCATGGCAGTGGTGGAACAAATGGAAGTACCTTTGCAGGTGGCGGTGGTGAGTACCAAAGTCCATTGTGATCAACGAACAATAAATGTAGAAAAAATCAGCTGCATATCAACCGAAAATTGAATAAGTGACTATTCACAAGTGACGGTGAAGAGGTAGAACGATATCATAATAAGAGCTCTCTTAAAGTTTTCGTCAACTACACTGGAATGGTATCTACCACTTCTCATCGCTAATTTCACGTAATGTACTGGCCGTAGAGGTAACATTTTCGTGGGGCCGACATGTGAAAGAGCTGTACTCGAATAAATCTGCAGGATCGCGCGCTAGCAAACAGTGTATAGTCAATACTAAGGACAATACACTATATTTTGCAATATAATTACAAAATTTGGAGCATCCAACCAGAATACGAGGCCTGGTAGTCGCTGTCACTGAGGCGGGCCTCTTGTGAAGGGTGAACAGAGTGTACGAAAACGCATACAGGCGACAATGTTAAGACACGTAGTTCTTGGTTTTGCAGTAACCATGTATGTCCTTTTAGGTATTTATCAAGCCATCTCTGATATAACTTTCCGTATTTAAATTAGGAAATTTTCAGGACAACCAAAATAAACAAAAGAACAACGCATGATTAAAAGCCCATATTTTATGAAAGCTATAGAAGAACTTTTAAATTATGATCTATTAAACAGTAAAATGACAGAAAGCAAACAACAAATATATTCGGCATATCTCACGAACATGGAGATCAATGTTATACGAAGCACGAAGAGAAAAGGTGACTTGTAATTTTTTTATTGAGCGAAAATTAAGGAATCACGTCAGAGATGCGTACACTTGTACGCAGAAACATATGTTGCACAGTCACGTATGTTTGTGATATAACCAGTTCTTTATTTCTAATAATGCTCGTTAATGCCAACAGCGAAATGGTTATAGCAACACCAGAAGCAGTAAGGTGATATGTAGCACTTGTGCTTGCGAAGATGGTATCTGGACAGTTCTACACAAATTGACTTTATTGGGTGGCACCTAACTACAATTGACGTAACCCGACGTGACAGCTGCGTCAGAGTAATACGTATGTCATTTCTATAAAATTAGATAGCGAGCACTGAAATCACAATTGATGTTTCACGAACACTATGCCTGCACATGGTCGTTTTCCAAAAGAGTGCGAGACCTGTCCTGGCTCTGTGGTTCACTTGATTGTCATGCAGAATGCTCAGGTTCAATGCCTGCTAGGATCATAACACATTCTCTATGCATTAGTCTGGTCCACGCTGCCGATGTCGTTTTTTCATAATGCTATCACATTTAAATTACCAATGCATGTTCTCGCCATTGCTCGATTAGGTATGAACTGTCGAACACCTGTGGCACATACCCGCAAAGCACGGCTTGAGGTGTACAGATTTGTGCCCCACGTGTCCGGAGGGAAGGATTTCACATCATACACGATAGGATGTGCACATGATTCATGCCTTGACCGGACAGTATTATTCGAAACCTCTTGCCCGCCATAAAAAGTTTTGGTCTACCGGAAGTTAAGGAGGTGCAGACAGACAGACAGACAGACAGACAGACAGACAGACAGACAGACAGACAGGCAGGCAGAATTCATTTGCTTTTCATATTTTAGATTTTTTTCGTTCCATTGCCAGTGGGTTTGAGCAGTGGTAGCCTTGTTACGCCCTGTATTGGGCGCTTCATTCTGAGCGTGATCACGCATCATTGATTGATATGTGGGGTTTAACGTCCCAAAACCACCATATGATTATGAGAGACGCCGTAGTGGAGGGCTCCGGATATTTCGACCACCTGGGGTTCTTTAACGTGCACCCAAATCTGAGCACACTTGCCTACAACATTTCCGCCTCCATCGGAAATGCAGCCGCCGCAGCCGGGATTCGAGCCCGCGACATGCGGGTCAGCAGCCGAGTACCTTAGCCACTATACCACCGCGGTGGGGCACGTGATCACGCATCATTAGATGCATAGGCGGACAACAAGCCGGGCGCATTAAGAGGTTTGGCCTTAATTAAATACTAAAACTAAAATAAGAAATACTCTAGTGTGTATGTGCATATCTCGCGCATTGAATTTACTTCACTAGAACCGGCAAACGAAAACACGCCAGAAGTTGTGTTTATATTTTGCTAGTTAGGGAATACCGCAATCGTGAGTGAAAGATGCTGACCAGTTACACAAGTAAAAAAAAGATACACAAGTAAAAAAACCATTGCCGGATATTTTTAAAGAACGTTAATTAAACTGTGGGGAGGGGAGATCATGCCATTGATAAATTAACTGGTTTCAAAGCTATAAACAGCATGGTTTGATTTGCTTTGTTGGCGTGCTAGCCATTAGAATACAATCCTATCTGCAAAAAAACGCAAGCAAACAAGAGTTGTGTGCCTGATCCAACGTTTCGACAAGTCGACTTATCTTCACCCATGCTCGAACTAATTTCCTCAGTTCTAGTGAGTATATGCTTCGTACCTTTTTCTTGGAGGCCGCGGTGTCCCAAGGTATCCCCGCTGACCTCCTCTAAGCAGCATAACCGACCTCTCGGCCAGTCCCCTCTTTTGGAAGTATTAAAGTTTTGATCCACTGTAAACTAAAACTCCCGGCATATCCAGGAAGTAAACAATGATGTGTGGGCAAAGCAGTGTGACCGTTCGGTGTTACCGTCACCAGTCGTGACATTGACCACTCACTCACGTATATGAGGGACAATGTTTATTGGTCATAAGTGATGTCGTGTTTAGTTGTGAATTTCGTTTTGCCTTCGTTATTACTGCTTCATCGTACTTGGTCTAGCCTGATGTACGCGAAGACGAGGTGCGTGCACGTTCCACTGGTGTTGGATCCACGATTGATGATTAGAGTTTGACGTTCCGAAACTACCATATGAATATGAGACACGCCGTAGTGGAAGGCACCGGAAATTTTGACCACCCGGGGTTCTTTATTGTGCACACAAATCTGAGCACACGGGGTTGTTGGATCCAATAATACGCAATGCATCGTAGAACACATCGTGATGTCATGTACTGCACAAGCCAGTGGTTGTTCTTGATGATCATAGTCATCATCTTCATTGTAATCACGGCTACGGCGCATGTCAGTGTGCCCAATAGAAAAACCTCACCCCCCCCCCCCCCACAAAAAAAAAAAAAAAGATGAGGAGCAGAGGGCAACTGTGGAAGCGGAGATGCAGGTAGTGGATAAGCTCTCTCACACGCCCCCTGCCGCAGGGTTAGGGTGGGCAAGATAATCTGCTTTTGTTATGTTATGATGGTCTGCATAGTTCATTCATCATAGTGGCTGCTATAAGTTGTTCTTGTGTATAAGCGTGGAGTGCTGCCTCTTTGTTTTATTTCAGTGATGGGAACCTCAAACCAGCCTGGGCCCGCACAAAGCGTCACCGGTAATTCGAGAGAGGCTAACAGTATCTCAAGAGAAAAAAATGTTGTACAGGAGTACAAAGGTGAAGGCTACTCCGTCGGGAATGCTACACAGTGGGAATAAACTCAGGTATGCTTTTTTTGTTAATTTGGAGCCTAAATCAATTACGGTGGGCGTAAACATGTAAAAATAAGATAACTAGAACTATTTTAAAGGGCACACACTCTTGTTTTGGCCTCGCATGGTGACACACTCAACTATAGGCGCTATTAAGGAATTTGTACCCTTTTACATATGCAGAGTTGAAGATTAGTGCAAAAAACAGATCACTGAGACACATTCCTTAGATGCTAATAATTTTATTTAATTAACAACGAAGTAACGCTAAACGTGATGAGTACGTATACGCACTGATTTAAGGTGACGAGTAAAACGTGCGTCATATAGAAGAAAGTTTTCGAGAATTTAGAGAGTTTGACAGTAGCAGTGGGCTTGTGTTTCTGTGGAGCTACAGAATGTTCGTCTCTAAAGTTTTATTGTCGGTAAGAGTTAAAGGCATCAAAAGTTGTAACACTGAAATTCATGCAGGTACCAGGGAGAAGGCAAAATAGGAAGACTGCATGCACCAGGAAGAAGACAAAATAAAGTATTTGGTAGCTTCGTGCCAACCTGCAACATTGTGGATCACGATTTTTCCCATACTTCTATTCTCATCTGTATTGAATGCTTCTGCAAAACTGATATGCTGAATTAAGAAAAATGAAGTCCTCAGAATAAATACTGCCATTTTCTGGCAGTGTGAATGCTCTCTATGTATATCAAAGAAGACATTCACTGGCGGCTGTGTACTTGATTACTTTGAGAAATGAGTTTTGTGGAATTCCAGCAAGGTGTCAATAGAATTGCGAAACGGAAAGTGGCAACCGTTGTCTAAAAGGCCACAAGTAAATTCATACGGATTTCTCAGAAAGATTACTCCTTAGAGGCCCAAAGATTTTGCGGAAACTAAGGAGCCTCCTTTCTGACAGTTTGTTATGAATTTTCTTGTGGCTGCGTGTCACGAACGAGTGGCTGTGGATTTTCTTTTTTATGTGAATGCTTTCAGCTCACGTACCACGTTGTGTCCTCTTAGATTCGAAGCAACTCTTTGACTAGCCTGTCTAACGCTGTCCCTCCGTATGAACGCGCCGCGCGCTGCCTGTGTTGGCGCTGTGCAAAGTAGGTCACACCACTGCTGCGCGTTGACGCCACGCTCCCTTCGCAGTACCCACGGACGTCATTCTCTCCCTTGCCTGCCACACGCTCGCCGCAGCTCCCGCAGCTGCCGCCTCGTTCGTTCGCCCGCAACACCTGCCGCGACTATCGGTCACTACACCAATGACTGGTCGGTTTAAGCGCAATAAACCTAAAGAGTGCCTAACTTACACGATTGAACATGTCTGTACGTGTCACCTACAAGACCAACACCAGCCGTCGCTTCAAAAGAATCTTCCAGCACTCAACGCAGCACCCGCGTTAGCGCCGTTAAACCCGTGACGTCACCCGTGCGCAACGCTGACGCTTCGCATCCCATCAGGTTTCCCTTCGGGGAAATTGTGTAATCTTTAAGTGTGAATACACTTTATAAGCGATCCCAAACCATCCACCGCCGTCAGCGGCGTCCGCAGTCTTCTCTCTATCTTTAAAAGAAAGAGGACTTGGCGGGCCGCAGCGCGACGCTCTACCGAATAAGCCACGGACGCGACGCTGATATCGGTGTCAGTAACGCGCCTTATATATTTAACGCCGCTGCGCGCGTCCCCCTCCCCCTTCGCTCGCTCCTCCACTCTCCTCGCTCGCTGCAGCTGCGCCAACACCGACTAAATTCCAAGGCCGAAAGGCTGCCGCAGTGACGTCAGAGGTTGGAGGCCCAGTTACCCAACTGAGCATGCTCAGTAAGACTTTTTTTTGCACATCTTTTATTCGGCCCAATCAAGCCGCAGCAGCTGCGAGAGCGGGAGCGTTTGTTCTCCTAAAACGCGAACGAAACACCGGCTTTCCGCAGCGTTCGCGGCGTAACTGGGCCTCCACCCTCTGACGTCACTGCGGCAGCCTTTCGGCCTTGGAATTTAGTCGGTGTTGGCTGCGCGCGCACCCCTCTCTCTTGCGCGCCCGCCGTCTCTCTCAGTCTCCCGTCGAGGCGGGTCGTGCGATGGATGTCCCGGAGGCAACGCTACCATCAACAACGAATGCAGTACAACCGAATGCCAGCACTGCACCCGTCGTTGGAGGTGACGGTACCGCGGTGGTTTCGCCGACGTTGGAAGACAAGGCGGTGCTGCGAAGGGCTCGTGAGACCGAACGTAAGCGGGCGAAGCGTGCAGCGGATGCCGAACTGCGCGCTCGCGAGGCCGAGGACAAGCGGGCGAAGCGTGCAGAGGATGCCGAACTTCGCGCTCGCGAGGCCGAGGACAAGCGGGCGAAGCGTGCAGCGGATGGTGAACTGCGCGCTCGCGAGGCCGAGATGAGGCGTCAGCATCGAGCCGCGAACGCGGCCCAAGAAGCGGAACGACAACGCAAGCGTCAGGCGGAGAAGGGCGATGAAGGCCGGCGTCAAGACGCCGCTCGCAATCTTCAACGGCGAGTGGACGTTCCCGCATTCGCCAGTGAGTTAACGTAAACTCCCCCGTGTGATCAAATTGCGATTCCCAGGAACCATTACACCATAAAGGCACCATAGTGTGATTAATAAATATAATAGTGCGAATTAATAAATACCCCTCATAGCATCACCCCGTGCATTCGCACTTAACCATGTTCACCCTCGGGGAAATGCTTCGGAGTTTTTTTTCGGAATCTGGTTCAATGAACTCCGGCATTTTTTTCGTAATAGGCTCCGGTATTTCTTGTTGTGATTCGAGGAAAATAAAGAAAATGAATCTGCGTCTTTTTATTTACTATATCTTATTATTTACTTATCTACTACATCCTAATATTTTTACAAACAGTCTATAGTGCAGCTGCAACATGCTAATTGTCTATCTGTGTTGCAAGCTTATAGGACGATGCTGGTTCGTGCGCGTACATTTATAAACTGTAGTACACTTACCATTGAAAAATTTAAAATAAATGTGTTCCTAAGTTTATTGCACCGGAAAGATTTCATATAAGACGAGCTCTGCTGGGGATATTCAACATATTTTACAGCGAAAGCTGTTATGACATCCCAATCCGGGTCACGCGCAGTTGTCCGCCGCCGCCACGCCGCTGTCCATAAGCACATCGTGCGAAATTAGACAGAAATATGACAGCATATCCAGAGAGTGAATCATGACGAGTAGGGCGAAGCGTTTTTCAGCGTGTCCATGCTTCCGTTCGTCTGTTCGTTCTTGCTTCCGTCCGTCCCCGCGCGACTATCCGCGCGTCCATTCATGCGTCCGTTTCTCTGTCCGTGAGTCCATCCATCCGTCCGCACGTCCACGCGTTCGTCCATCTGTCCGTCCGTCTTCTAGTCTACTTGTCCGTCCGTCCGTGCGCCCATATAGTGAACACTCTAAGTACCACCATCTCCTATCTCGCATTCCCTGTGGCACCAGTGGGTACGTGCCATCGGTGGCAACGTACAACATCGGAGGATGTACAGACCTTTTACAGTCCTTTTAAGAATAACTTCTACAGTCCTTTTAAGAATACCTTCACGACAAAAGAGCCCGCACGCTGGAAAATATGGCGCCTGGTCGTCGTGCTTTACACTCCAGCTTGGCAGTGATCACAATCCACTGGACTTATTCAAAGACTGAGTTCAGGCTACTTACAATATTTCCTAATCAACGACCCAACTCCCCACGACCTTTGTTCGCTGCCTTGACCACCATGCTGCCAGTGGCCGTCGTGCTGTTCGACGTTTATAGGAGCTGTGGTGCTGTTGCCGGCCGCCGCCATCTTGTCAGCTAGGCTCTCGACATGTCGGGATCTCGCGAGAGTGCAGCCAGTGCGGTCCGCTGCGGTGGTAGCGGGCGCAACGTAAGCGCTGATATCTGTAGCGTGCGCAGCGCCAGCGTACGCAATCGCACCCATCTCTCATATGTTCAGCGCATGCGCAGTTTGTTCCCTCTCAGGGCTTGTGCGCTCTAAATTGAAATCGCCTACTGTCATATGTTTTCTCATGTAGTGCTCGGATGTCAGCGCACTTGAAAGATAAGACGGCATGTGAAATTGCCAAAGCGTTCTTCATGATGCGGATGACAAATCCTTCGCGTCGCGAGGCGTAACGCAGCAAGAAAGCAGAAAGGGATTATCTTAGCGGCCACCTTTGTTAATGCGTCATTGTGCTTGTTCGTTTCTTGCTCGCATATGGTCCTATAACTATCCTACATGTATTTTGTTTAGTTTCATTTAGTCTTCCCTTATAATAAAGCCTTCGTGCTGTTCCTTTGAGAGTGTGTCCTTGGTTTTCGTGATTTTTGAATCACTGGTAGAGCAATTTTTTAAACAAAATATTGGTTTTTACCTTGTACAACGCTTTGGAGAAGTCCACAAGTGTGCTTAGTGTAGTTTATTCGATTCTAAGTTATCTCATAAAATCTTCTTGTCTCATAGTATTGCCTTTTTTGTCGACAGTTCAGGTCTTTCACACCAAGTGACGCACACATATTTAACCCCTGGGTTAAATATTCCACCCTGGGGTTCCGAGGTAGAAACTTTGGGTTGGTGGTCCATATTTAAGCTGCGCTGACAACAGAAGAAGGAGAGAGACATTGAAATAAATGACGTGTTATTTAAACGAAGACGTCAATAGCACTTCATCTAGCGTTTTTGAGCCACAGCAACATGTGAAAATTTACACATCACAGACTATGTAGCAATAACTTTGAGGAGCATGTTTGAAGGCAGACTTGTTTTGTAATCACCCGGCGAGTATATAAGGGCTGGGTTTCAGCCCATAAGGCAAGTGTGCGGCCTAAGACACAATCTTCACTATTTTCATGTGAAAAAAAAAATGAGGGCAGCTGTTCTCGCCATCACTCTGGTCGCAGTCGCCACCCTAATTCAGAAGACGGCATCCCATCGAATACTTAATGGTGAGTACCATTTGTGTTTGTTCAACTGCTGTCATATTTTATATTACTACGCACACATAAAGTGCAAGCAAAGAGATGTACATGACACTTCTGTACGGCTATGCGACTTCAACCACAATGTTTTGGTTTCGAGCATCAATCGACTGATGTAAAAAGCGAAATTGTCAATTCAAACACGACTGAGTGCCAATTAATTGTTGGAACTGAGTTTGTGTATTTTCCCCCAAGATTTATTTGGGGAAGGTGAGAGCGTCAGGTTCCCGTTTTGAAATGAAAAGAATGCTTTGTCAGCAAATTCACGGAAAAATTCTGTTTTTCCCAATGTTTCTGCTCAGAAATCAAATGGTAGAGATAGTGAGAAAGCATATTTGAACGTGTCGATCACTAACTTCCGTAAATGCGTGCTACAAACATATTCAAGGGCACTTTAAAATTAATGTTGAATTACAGAATCTCGAAAAAAAATTCTTTTCTTCAGGATAAAATAGATTAATCACTGATCTATTTGAAATCTTTGTTGTGTTTATTGTTTTTACATTCAAACACTAAGATGTTATGAATTTCCACAGCGAGGGTTCTCCGTGGGTGTTATGGTCGAAAAACATCTTGTACCAACGTGGATTTGGTGTGGTCATTTTTATCTGATTCAGGAATTTCATTGTTGCATGATAATATTGCAATATTTATAAAATTTTTCATTGCAGCCGCCTCGATAGCAAGCACGACTATTTCAATGCAGTATTTTTTACACGATTCAGTGCTAGATTTAAGGTTTGGATCGATAGTGTAAGGGCACTAGCGAACATACTATTGTATATTTATGGCATCGAAATGATGACAATCATGAACAGCGTCTTTTCTTTTTTCGAATTGAGTTACATGTGCTGTGGGGCAGGTAGATGCGTTGTTTTTCATTTTTGTCACATTCTTGCAGCGATTATCATGTAGTCAGGTGAAGAAAAATCAGAATTCGCTAAATTTTTCTCTACGCGACAACTTTGAAATATTGAAAATAAAAAGACTGGGTTGTGTGTTATTTAGAAATGGATGGGTCAGAATTGTCTTAACAAAGGGCATATACTCTTCAAAGGGAGACTAAAGGCAAATATTAAATAAAACAGCAGTCAAAAAAAACTACGTAGTGCTACTTTCGCGCCAAGTAAGTGCTTATTTTGAATTGAAATCATGTTTTGGTGATCCGCATTGCGTTAGCGCAAATCCAATCATCCACCTGAAAGCGGTCTTTCTGACGTCACTGGTACCATGCCCAGAGTTGTCCGCCTTTACTGCATGGCTGTGCACACCAATAGCATATGAGCGAAAGTAGCAGTAGCCACAGCAGCAACAATGGCCACTAAACAAGTTTCTCCTAGCTTCGCTCAACTGGGCCCCTCTAGATTGCACCACCTGTCCATTCTGACCTGGAGAAAATGAAACTTTTGAACCGCTCACATCATTCACCTTAGTAATTCAAGTTGACTCTTTTGCTAAAAATCAAACAGAAGCAGGCAAGCAGCATTTTATTACGTCTCTTGATGCACGGAAGGTTCTCTTTTTTTTTTGCAGCTAGTTTTGACATGACTGAATATTTCTATAAGACTTCGTGTTCCTTGAACCACACCGACATGTAGAAATTTATGTAATACAGACTACGCGCTCTTGCCATCTTGTTAACTTCAAAAAAAATGCCCCACTCATGGCACACGCCGTGTGATACATTTAGCTTAATTTCTCGGTAAGTGGGGCACTTCTGTTGATAATTTTGCCGTTTTAGACGTTGCCGTGTGCATTGAGCTTTCACTCCGACATAATTTCTTAGTGGCCTTTAGTGCGCTTTTAACTGACATTTCTTGACAGCGGTAAATTGAAGTTAGGTGTGGCATGCTGCGTGTATTGAGGTGAAACACGATGCTGTCTGAATAGTGCGCAAGTGAATAAACTGACTCATGTGTGTGACATAGGTCTATTCGTCATTTTCAGGCTGGAAACTTCAATGCTCCCAAAATTAAACACGAAAACGTTATGTGGGAGTCTGTGATGAGTTAAGCCGTACCTCTCGCGGAACTGCAGGGTAGAAGACCACACGTCTGTAATAAAATGCTTGTCATAATCGGATGTTTCTGCGACTCTAAACATTGCCGAACGAGGGACAAAACCAACTGTGTCGTAAAGCCCGAGTGCTACTAGGAAGCACAGCAGCCTGACAAAAGTGTGATTAGGAGTGTCCCGTAATAAACAAATTTACAACAGGCCCTGAAAACATGTTTTTTCTTCAGTTCACGTAACTTTAACACTGACAGAAAGCGGTGAGGAAGAGGAAAGTGGGAGAAGTTGAGACCAGCCACGTGTCCACCAGCTCTGCTATGAAGCTGCCTTGCGCGACTTAGTGCGAGCTGGGCTAATGGCTTATTTATTTTTCGTTTAGTTGTTTAGGAAATTTTCGGTTAGTGTTAGTCATTAAAAGTGTATTTTTTCCCTGCCTTATAAGCTTTCACGATAACATGTTATATGCGTGATTAACCTGGATACCGTTAGGGAATATGTGCGTGAGAGAAGAGAAAGTCGGGGGAAGCAGAAGGAGGTTAGTCAAGAACTCCGGCTGGCTAGTCTCTACCGGGGAAGGCTAAGAGGGGATTGAACGAACGAAAGGAAGGAAGAGAGTCTGTAACAACACTACAGAGTCATGAGAATAGCACTGTTCAAACAGCTCTAACTGTGACCAGTCATACTTGTCGTTGGGTCCGGTTTGACGGTTGGTGAACAGGCGTGAATTTTAAATTGCTACTCTTTTTTTTTTCCTAATAGAGTGCTACCTTGTAGCAAGAACTATGACGACACGGCAGGTAGCAGGCCCACAACAGCCGCCCTTAAAGCGTGTTCTGCTGGGGGAAAATACCAATCTCCCCGGTAAAAGTGATGACGAGTGCGTGAAGCTAGGTTTCAAAGTTTATTACGCCCGCTTTGAAGTCACCGTCTAGCATCAAGGACGGACAGATGGAATGACGAAGGGACGCACTCGTGGACGCACGGATGGATAGACAGGTCACAGGTAGATTGAGGAATGCACAGATGCATGGACGAACGGACAGAGGGATGACGCAGGTGACGATGTATTGTGCTGTCACATACTTGGTTAATGTACTCATGAAGCCGTTTTTTTACAGAGATGTTTCCTCTTTTTTCGTGCAGGTGTTCAGACTCCATTTAGGTTTTGTGGAGTGTGACGGCCGCCAACAAGGCTCCACTTTAAAGAGATTCACCCCTAAAATTGCATAGGCTCGATGTCTCTGCACAAAAAAATGATGTATGTGTCCGCATTGCTTGAATAGCCGTTGCTGCAAAATTGGTAGTTTTCGTTTTACAGCATTTACAAAGTGGCGTACAATTTAGGCATCCCTCTTTGGCTGGTGCGAATTTTCATTGAAATGTTTTTTGAATAAAAGATTGTAAGTGCAAGTTAGATAAGAAAGAACAAATCGTTAGTCCGATGTCTATGACGTACGAATGAAAAAAAAAAGCGAGCCTGACATTTCAACTTTCCGTTGTTGTTATCTACTTCTCTGCTTACGAGTCAAAGAGTAGCCATGAAGACAGACGTGATTCCGCGCTACTGCAAGTGTCGACATAAGATATATTAAAAAACAAGCTTACAAAGCATGAAATGGTGAAATGCCTCGCGCCTTAGTCTTCTTAGACTTGGGTCCACTGTGATACAGTAAGCGACGACAAATGTTTTGCTTTGTTCTACGATATTCGCGATTTCTAATGTATTCTTAAGACCAGCATTTTTCGTGCACCACTTACAGCTAGTCTTTTATGTTTCGTATTGTTCCCATGGAGGAAAGTAACAATTGCCCAAAAAACAGTTGTAATTTACCCCCACGTTGCATTTTTCGCAGAAGGCCGTTCAATGTTAATCAAGCCATATTTTCAACGCAGCAGCTGGTGAATATACAGTGAATATGTACAACCCAATGTGTAGAAAAGTAACTTCATCATTTCATCAGGCGAAAATTATGCAGCGAAAGCACATCCTGGTACAAAAAGTACAGTATACGAATCTCGCGGGCTAACGAAATAAAAAAAACAGGTCACTCTCACCGCAACTGTGAAGAAATGAATGCAATAGCAAAACAAATGGCGATCTTACGTGAAGGGAGACTGGCAGCTAATTCTTTTGGACGAGATCTCAGTAAACTCTACAAAACGCCGGCGCAAGAGGATACGGCTGCTCCAGGCACCCTTTTCGCACCGTCTCTTCTCGTCGAGAGTGCAGCACGCAGAATGGTAAACCAGACGTCCGCGGATGTCTGCCAAGGTAGTCAGCCAACGCCCACGTGCTGCACGACCGTAAAATCAAAGGGTGAGTTTGCTACTCGAGTGAACCATACTGTGTGCTCCATTTCATTAGGAGCTCGCATAGCATAACCATATACGACAAAGAGAGAGAGAGAGAGAATAAGGATGAAAGAAAGGCAGGGATGTTAACCATGGCTGACTCTGGCCCTTTTTTCAGTATTGATAGCTCCTTTCGAATAAAAGGACAGTTCTTCGAAGAGGCATCAAGTGGCCCATTGCAGTTTGAGCGCTTCCGAGTCGTGGCCTGGCACGTGTCCTTGTTGTGGGGCCCAGTGCATCGGGACAGATAGTAGAGTTCGTGCACACACCTCTTACGTGCCTTAACTTCATGCACTTCCAGCAATGATGTGGTTTCGGTATAAAAGGGCGAAGTGCGTGTCGGAAGTATCTCACTTTTACGTGTGATGGAAGTGATTTGCCCTTAAATGTAATTTTTAAGTATCGTGATGTCCCGATACGACATATACTTGTAATGATTGGATCTTCAGAACCCGGCCTAATCAAGACTGCTATAGGTCCGAGTTGGTAATGGCTTCGGCAACATTATATATCACCCCAGTGCTCACTTCTTTGCCCAGTGGTATATGAGAGTGGACTTTCATCCCATTAAGTTCCGTCACTTCACGCAATCTGTCAAGCGCAGTTACATGATTGACGTGAACCGCTATAGGATGTTGTTGCGGCTATTCACTCTTACTTCATGTACTTCATTCGGCACCAGTGCCTCTAGCTGTACAGACACGGCTTGGCGGTTAAGGTGTCTCCTGTTGTCACTAGCGAGAACTGGCATGACAAGTATGGTCAATACCTCGGTATTCCGCGAAGATCGCATGGTGGGCTCACTCGAATTGAGAGACGTGCTCAAAAATTGTCTCTTTCCCTTGTGGTTTCTGACGAGCTCGAAGTTGTCGGCCCCTGATTCATCACTGCTGACGTAGTAGGGTTCGGTGTCATCACTGTCAGTGCCACTCTCGGAGCTGTAGCGTTTCCTGGAAGCAACACTCGCGGTCATTCCGGCGTCCGGTAGTCTTCAGTAGGGCTCTACCTCCATCTAACATACGACAAACTACAGCTACAGTCAAACTAACGCTTGAAATCATCCACTCATAGATCCAATGAATGTTTCTTAACGCGGCTGGTGCTGTAGCTCGATTCTATTTGTGTTCAAATAAGAAATATTACGACGCAACGGCGTGTTTTTTCGTGAGTAGTCTGCTTTCAAACTGCGTGATCTATCGCTATCCCTGTTAAGCTCAGTCATTAAAAAAAATAAGTGGCGGATCTGCGTCTGCGGCTGTATGACACCTACATTACGTAAATAATAAATTGTCTTATCGTCTTAAAAGTAAATAAATAAAGCATTGTATTATGCACTTATTATATTGACACAGGGTTGTGACGTCGACGAAGGAAGCAGAGTGTGGGTTGAAGATCAAACAGTTTATTTGGCCGAACTTGTGGCCTGCCAATGATAAGTCATATTACAGCGGTACACACTGCCACTGATAACGGCGAACAGAGCGTCTGCCATCAATCAACTGGCAAGTAGCGAAACGCGCTGGCAATTATATTATGCATGTGCTGTCGAATATTCCAGTGTTATCAATGGCAGTCACGTAAGTTCCTGAATAATCTGTAATGTTTGGATTGCGCGCGTAATCTTAACAAAATGAGCTACTCTAGTCCCGAAGTTTCTCAAACTCTGCAGGCACGGTTTGCGCTAAACATTGACTGATTGATAGATTGATTGATATGTGGGGTTTAACGTTCCAAAACCACCATATGGTTATGAGAGACGCCGTAGTGGAGGGCTCCGGAAATTTCGACCACCTGGGGTTCTTTAACGTGCACCCAAATCTGAGCACACGGGCCTACAACATTTCCGCCTCCATCGGAAATGCAGCCGCCACAGCCTGGATTCGAACCCGCGACCTGCGGGTCAGCAGCCGAGTACCTTAGCCACTAGGCCACCGCGGCGGGGCTTGTGCTGAACATTACTTAGAGTGTAACGGGGGGATAACAAAACTTGGGAAAGGAATGTGGCTATTTTAAACGCTGGGATATATGTCGTGGCATATCCATCGTAAGTCAATTACAGATGTGAGCAGCAGCTGATCATGGGGCCACATGCTGAGAAAGCTGACTTGGACGATGTTTGTGCTGAGGCCTTGCGCAAGGCACTGTCTTCTGCATGTGAGCGATGAAGTGATACAATGAAACCACCATGCCATAATAGATGCATTGCAATATGATGGAAAGGTGGGCTAGTTGGTAATTCATGATGGTTCAGCGAACTGGGAGCGCGGAGGTGAACACAGACACAAAGCAAAGAAAAAGTACACAGCATGAGCGCTCAACTAACAACTAATCGAACCTACGACCTTCGAATAACGCGTTCGATACTCTCGAACGCGTCATTTGAAGGTCGTAGGTCCGATTCCTGTTCACGGCTGGTTGTTTTTTACACACTTTTCTTACTTCTTATTCACATTCCATTTCTTCTAATAACTTCCCCTATACATTACTTGGCATTATTGTCTGCTAGATCTCATATATATATATATATATATATATATATATATATATATATATATATATATATATATATATATATATATATATATATATATATATATATATATATATATATATATATATAAAGTTATTAAACCTAGTTGCAATGTAAAATGTGAAGAAAGAAAAGTGGGTGAAACGATAATTTACCGTGGGCAGGAACCGAACCTGTGACCTTCGAATAACGTGTTCGATGCTCTACTAGTGCGCTACTACGGCGGCTATCTCCCCAGCCACTATACGGCCCTTACCTATATCGTCCGTTCGCGTCGCGTAATGCAGAGTTTGGTACGTGTGAAGCTAGCGAAACGGCCACGAGCGCATCATGAGCGTACCATATAGTCATGTACCATGATACGCATCTCATTTTTAGTATGCTTTGCACCAGTATCATACCTTCCTCATCCATTCACGTCCCGTAATACCGAATTCGGTTAAGTGAAGCTTGGTAAACGGCCGCCAGCGTGTCATGAGCATGGCATGTAGTCATGTTGTTACATGAGACGCACCTCATGATTTTACGTTTGCACCAGTTTCATACCTTCGTCATCCATTCGCATCCCGTAATTACAAATTAGGTATATCTGACACCAGCGAAACGGCCGCGAGCGCATCATGAGCGCGGCATGTAGTCATGTTATACATGACACGCATCTCACGATTTTCATTTTAGTGTCAGGCGCTTGTGTTCGCCATAGAATCATGCCATACCATACTAATTTTGCAACATGCTATGTGAACGAAACCACCGCAAGAGCAGCAAGACCATGAAATGGATATTATGACATTCATGACATACATGGCATGATTTTCGTGTTATGACTAGTCAAATATGTTAGTGATACAGTCATGTTATATCATACCAAGTTGGGTATTTATACCATTATTGAAACACCCGGAGAATTAAACGTTGTAAGTGGATAGATAGATAGATAAATAGATAAATAGATAAATAGATAAATAGATAAATAGACAGACAGACAGACAGACAGACAGACAGACAGACAGACAGACAGACAGATAGATAGATAGATAGATAGATAGATAGATAGATAGATAGATAGATAGATAGACCGACAGACAGATAGATAGATAGATAGATAGATAGATAGATAGATAGATAGATAGATAGATAGATAGATAGATAGATAGATAGATAGATAGATAGATAGATAGATAGAAAGATAGATAGATAGATAGACAGACAGACAGAGAGACAGACAGAGAGACAGATAGATAGACAGATATACAGATAGATAGATAGATATACAGATAGATAGATAGATAGATAGATAGATAGATAGATAGATAGATAGATAGATAGATAGATAGATAGATAGATAGATAGATAGATAGATAGATAGATAGACAGATAGATAGATAGATAGATAGATAGATAGATAGATAGATAGATAGATAGATAGATAGATAGACAGATAGATAGATAGATAGATAGATAGATAGATAGATAGATAGATAGATAGATAGATAGATAGATAGATAGATAGATAGATAGATAGATAGATAGATAGATAGATAGATAGATAGATAGATAGATACGTTCAATGTCGTCGAAGTTCGCATAAAAATGTTTCGAAATTAAAAGCATTTTTTTTGTAAATATATTTGTAGTACACTAACCACAATATTTTAATTTTGCGAACAGTGATGCTTTATGGCCGCTAAACTATCCTCGATACACCTGGCCGCGGTGATAATTTTCACACCATGGAGCTTCCTTAGACAATGGGATCTTTCCCAAGTCTTATTTGCAAAACGCAGTTTTCGTTAAAAAAAATAGGGGCTGTCTGAAGTTCTTTTTTTCTATCTGCTCACGAGTTAACAACAAGGTAACTAATTTATTGGCCGTTTGAATAATGGTGAACGTAATAATAAAAAAACACAACGTTAACTGTACATGAACTTCCTTCCGCGCTTTTTCGTCCTTGGATTTTGTAATAAATAAAGTATATACTAGTACAACGCTGTACTCATTCTGGTATTTTAACGGCGTTTATTGTGCTGTGCTTCCCAGAATAAAATTATGAGCGTCGTTGTTTCATTGTTCTATTGTCACGGACTATTCTGCGTACAATAGGAGCACATGTAGCGGCTGTCTATTATAAATATGAAACACAGTGAACAAGCATCCAAAAAGAAAAGTTTTAGAAGCTGGTGTTTTTCGCAGTCGTCTTTTAAGGAAACTATTGTTTGGTCGATGAGCCTGTATGCATGCAGAATAGCTGGCCTCAATAGCAACAAGTTCATTACGCGGGCTTTCGAGTCTACAAATTTACAATTAACAGTATTCTCCTGAATGAGATGATTGAACAATGGCACTCAAGATAACTATCAATGTCAAGCTGGAATGAAATATTAAGATATAAAAATCGGGAGTTATCCTGTTATCGGAAAACTGGGAGCATGCCTGACCTATTACTTTCAGGGGCGAAGCTTCTTAAAGCAGCACCCATTCATCCCTCGTAGTCGTAGTCATAGTGTGTAACGAGTGTTACATTTTGACCAGGAAGGTGGTGCTGGTGGGAGATTACTCCTGTGCTTTATTCAACAATAAAAAGTTCGTGGCGTACGCGTTAACTAAAAGCCGAACGCTCCTGTCTCTCATTCCCCATTAGCAGCCATTGGCATGTTCCAGTCGGAAACGTTAGTAAAAGTAGAAGTGTTAAAAGCTGACTTCTGCTGTCTCTCATTCCCAGAAGCAGCCGTGGTTTACCGCCTGGTTAGATTTCTCCTTTGCGTGAATAAAAAATAAACAAGTTTTGTTCAAAACGCCGTTGATTGATGTAATTGATTGATATGTGGGGTTTAACGTCCCAAAACCACCATATGATTATGAGAGACGCCGTAGTGGAGGGCTCCGGAAATTTTGACCACCTGGGGTTCTTTAACGTGCACCCAAATGTGAGCACACGGGCCTACAACATTTCCGCCTCCATCGAAAACGCAGCCGCCGCAGCCGGGATTCGAACCCGCGCCCTGCGCGTCAGCAGCCGAGTACCTTAGCCACTATAACACCGCGGCGGGGCACTTGATTGATGTAATAAACCAACGAAAGACACCAGATGTTTTCTAAAAGCAAACGAAAAGACGCCAGATGTTAATAAAGCAAAAAAAAGAAGACTCCAGCTGCTTAACGAAAGACGCCAGGTGTTTTCTAAAGCAATCGTTTTATATTGAAAACAATATCGATAGAGGTTTGTAGTTGCCGATGCTCGTTGCCGTCGGTGAGTGCTCGTATGGTACATTGAGCACTATCTGACAGGAAAAGGTTGCTACGTTATACTCGCTAAGCGTAAGCTCCTTGGTTTTAGAAAGGTTTAGCGAGCGTTGGGCCGCAGTGCCATGAATACAGTGAACTAGTATATACCATGAACTCGAGGTGGTTGAAGGTGAGAAGTAGACCCGAAGCGCAAACCGCAAGAAAGTGTGCGTGTGCCACCTCTCGTTTAGTCCGCTGAATGGCGGTGCTTCTATATGAGGAATATATGATGAAAAGATGCGAGATGGTGGTACTTGGAGTGTTGAATAGATGGACGAGTGGACACACAGACAGATGCATCGATGGACGCATGGACGAACGCAGGGACGGACGCACGAAGAGACGCATGCCATAGATTTTTTTTATTTCTCTATGCGCACGCACGCACGGGCGAATGGACGCATGGACGGACGGAAGCAAGAACGAATGGACAGACGAATGCTTCGCCGCACTCTGCATCATTCACTCCGTGGATATGCTGCCATTTTTTTTCTTCCTTTTAAGGGTGAAGTACCTTGACACCATTCGATCTCTCTCCATCTATAAACTACCGACCAGCGTCTACAGCAAACGTATAAACCGACAGATCCGTGAACCACAAAAAGTTTATCAGAGGTTGTTATTCCGATCAAACAAAGAACGTCCCGAGTACGGAAGTCTAACTGATGAATGTGTTTTGTATATGTATGTTTCAGAAATAAATATTCACTTAAACACTCGTTTTGTATATGTATGTTTCTTTCAGAAACGAAAATTATCTTAAACACTCGTCTGTGATTCTTTTCAACACAACCTCATCAAGTTTGAGGCCCACAGGACGTCTTCATGCACCGCCATAGAGTACCAATTAATCTGAGAAGGGGAAGTTGAGAGTACCCAGTACTCTAAATTGTTAACCACGTTTTCTAAACACTTTCTAAACGTAGTCGGCCCAGTGCGTGTGACGCCCTCTCGTGACTTTTCAGTCGAAAGCAAAACGCTTTTGATGAATCTTTTAACTGAATAAGGGCGCGTACACAAACACGCACACTAGAGAAAAAAAAGCGCACAATTAACAAAGGTGCTTTTTGTTTTGCTCTAGTGTCTGTGTCTCTGTGCGCGCCCTTATTTACTTAAAAGATGAACCAATACCAACTAGTTCAATTATGCAAGTTTCTCTGCAATTTTCTGGAGTTATTATCTTTTCTTCTTTCATTGACTTTCCTTGTTTAAATATTTTTATAAGGTTTGAATGCTACCATGCCATAGAATTGTTTTGTGCAATCTTGAGCAATGTTTTATTTTGAATAATTGGAATTCTTTTCCCAAATTGTGTTTTGCTTTTTCATAGCTTGTTTTACGTCAATATTTCACACGTATAATCATCTGCTTTTCATTGATGTTGTATTCTTATTAAAATTAATTTTTTTCATCGTTGTTGTTAGGATTTGTATAATAATCGAAAATTTTTTTATGTTATTATTTGTAAGAAAATAATGCAAATCCATGTATCTATTCTTCTTATGCTCGCTTTATACAATGCCCAGTTGGGTCTGTAAAGTATTTTGAAGAAATGAACGAATAAATCCGTGCTACTATGTCTTTGATTGTTTGTGGGCGTGGCATGAATGCATCGTGTCTATCGACTCACGTTTGGGCGCTGTTGCAGGCAGGATCCGTGCGTTCATATCTACGAATAAATGTAGCCACGTGGAGTGAGAATTCACATTGGGAAAAATAACACTGCCATGTCTAAAACAATCAATCACATAAAGCCGGTAATTGAGAAAGCAACTCGCCTCACAGTTCATCCTTTCAAGTTATTGGCAAACACTGTGTACCATAGAGGTATACATAGAGAGGCAAAATTAAGAAAAGGGCAGGGAGGTCAACCAGAATTATAGCATTCAGTTTTCTACCCTGCACATAGGGAAGGGCGAAAGGGAAAGATGGAACTGAAAGCGAGGATAAAAGTGGACGTGGGAAAAAGGATAAATAACAAGAGCGGGGGTGTTGTAGCTTATCCAATAGGCCGCCATTACGCAAAAAGTTCAACGAGGCCTTCACCGATTTTCTGTGCAAGGACAGATCATGTCGGAATTCGAGCACTCACTGGTCTCACAAGGGTCTGTTGTCAAGGCGGGCTAACGCAGCAGCTAGCGGATGTCTGTGCGTGCTGTAGCAAGGACAGTGACAAAGAATGTGCTCAATCGCTTAATCACTGCAGCAATGATTGCAAGCAGCGATGTTTCCCATTCTGATTCGGAAGGCAAAAGATTTGGTGAAAGCGAAACCAAGACACAGTCGGCAAGCAACGATTGTGTCGAGTCGACAGAGTAAGAAGGGATATAAAGACCTGCTCCGGAAGGAGGCTGATGTCGACGAGACGGGTTCAGTCTTTGCTGTCACATGTGCCGTAAAGTTGCTGCGTTCCACGAAAATTTTACACCTTCATTAGCAATACTTCGTATTTTCATGGCAGCATCAGTCCTTGAGAAGGGAATTGATTCTTTTGGTATGTGGGCTTTAACTTCCCCAAACTACCATAAGATTATGAGAGACGCCGTAGTGTAGGGCTCAGGAAATTCAGACCACCTGGGGCTCTATAACGTGCACTCAAATCTGAGCACATGGGCCTACTACATTTCCGCCTCCATCGGAAATACCGGAATTGATTCTTGTACACCATCCTAGTGTCCAGATCGACCAGCTGCATCGGCCGGCTCATTACCCAGTTTGCCACAGAGCCTTGGAAGCCACTAAAACGTAATTTCACGTCCTTAGACAAAGAGATGGGTGGGGAGTTCTTGAATTTTCGGCACTAGCTAGTAATAATGTCCCCGACGTAAGCCGAATGCCAAGCACTGTAGTGCTGCTTTGGAGTCCATGAACACGCCCATTTCTTGGCTTGCTGATGGTGAATTACCCAAATTGTGCTACACAAAGCCTCAAGTTCCGCAGCTATCAATGTCGTATAGTGAATAACTTATTTTTCGTGGTGGTTGCACTTGCAAAAAATATCACCGTCTTTTCTTACCCATCCACTGTAGTTAAGCATCAGTATAGCAGTGGTTATGATCACTGTACCTATCGTACAATAAGGAAAGAAAAATCTGCTTTAGCGCTGGAGACGAGAACCGGGTCCTAACCATATGCCTGGAACCGTGACTTGAACCTTTGGATGAGTCATACACCATGGGGCAGTTGGAACTCTGGCTGGACCTGTATATCCCGTTGGAAGGCGTGTAGGCTAGAACAAGACTGTTTGAAATAATACCGTATCGGAGGGCGAATGTGGTACGCCGTCACTTTGGACGTCTTTATATTTCACCCCTACTTTCTGGGCCACACCTTTCATTCAGTTCAGTTTAGACGTCATTTTATTGTTTCCTTGTACCAGGAAAAAACAAGATACTGGGACCAAGAACAAAGCGCAAGACAAAGGACCTAGCGCTTTTGCACAGAGACACCATTGAAGCCCTCTTCAGTATATTATTTTATTCAGATGGTGACTATACAAAACCCTGTTTTTAAGATCCGGAAGTTATGCTCAATGCAGACAAAACAAAAATACAGTGGAACAATAAGAAAGACTGCAAGAGAGTGCAGTTATGGATGCCTATATATATTATATTATATTGAATACAAGCTCATACTACCTAACTACCGTCATCTGTATTGGAGTATTCGTAATAATGTTTTTAGTGTGCTAAGCATCAAAATATTTTCTTGTATTAGTATTTGTACTTGAGATCTTTTCATGGCAAATGAAAGAGAGATTTTGTTGTAATGTGCGTAATATGCGTATTGAGTCTCAAATAATAGTAAGTCTCGCAATGTTTAAAGGACACATTGTGGGGTAATATTTAAACAAGTCTAATTTTTTGTCGTTTTGAAACGATAAGGTTTTCCCTAAAAATATTCAATGCTGTAATGATTTTTGCACGCTTCCACTCAGCAGAAAAAAACAGCTTTTGTAGACTAACAGACAAGCAGCCATGCCCAACTTTCTTGGACCATACACAACCTGAGCATTCTGCCTCAAGGGAATTTTTGAAAAATTTAAAGTTGCAGTTCATCTGAGCTCAGCAAGTTTTTTAAAACAGCATTCCAGCTACTTAAAGGCAAGTGATGTATTTTATTAAACACGCGGGGACTTTACCGATTCCACTTGCCTTCTGTGAGAGACGTGCCCCGCCGCGGTGGTCTAGTGGCTAAGGTACTCGGCTGCTGACCCGCAGGTCGCGGGTTCGATTCCCGGCTGCGGCGGCTGCATTTCCGATGGAGGCGGAAATGTTGTAGGCCTGTATACTCAGATTTGGGTGCACGTTAAAGAACCCCAGGTGGTCAAAATTTCCGGAGCCCTCCACTACGGCGTCTCTCATAATCAAATGGTGGTTTTGGGACGTTAAACCCCACAAATATATCATGTGAGAGACCTGCGCGGGGCCGTCATTCTGTGCATTTATTTATTTGAAGTGCCTCATGAAATTAAAAATTGCGCCATCGGAGTGACCCGTAGCGTCGGAGACAAGTGATGCGAAAAATCATCACGTGATAACGTCACCATACGACGTCACAACTCGAAATTTTGTTACGTCATTATGACGCCACAAATCCAGGCGTTAAGTCAAGCGGTGTCGCCTCGTAATTCTGCCGTAGTACCCTCCTTCGGGAGGTGAACAAAACCAGATGGTGCCTGACCCGAAGAGAAGAAAGTGAAGACGGCGCTTGACAGTGGCATGGGAAGTCAAGGCTTCTCATGCCACTTGCTATGCGCCGGAGAGATCAGCACATGTCTTCTAGAAGCCAAGCAGAAGATGAAGGAAAGAACAAAGAGAGTGCACATATATTTATGATAATTATGAATTTGGGCCAAGATAGATGATAGATGTTTTACACCAAGCTAGAATAGCTTCGCCGTTAAAAATGTTGAAGAACGCTTGAGCGATCACATAATCAGGCACCACTTGCAAATGCTCGTATTGCTATCTAAAATCGGCCGCCGCTTACACTTTCGGCTGGATTTTACTGCCGGTGTCGGCCTTATCCACCATATATATATATATATATATATATATATATACGAAAATGCAAAAAAAAAACAAAATCCTGAAAAAAAAAACTCAGGGAAACGCAATCGAACGTGGGACCTCCGCGTCGTGAATGCGAGGCGTTCACCACTGCGCCATGGAGGGGTACCTCCTATAACATCTAAACGGCAAGCTATTTATATTTACCATTAACCACTGTTGGGGGGCATCTCGGAGGGGGGGCTATTGTGTTTTCAGAATTATCAGCAAGATAGCGCAATGAGCGCGCGGCAGCTCTCATCTCTCACGCGTACTTTGGCCCGCGGAGAGGAGGGGCATGGACGATCTCTCGCGTGCCCTTATCTCCCGGTGGGGAGGATCATACGTCTTGGTTGGCGTTGGGCTTGCACTGGAATGATTCTGTTGTAGTTACGGAGGCAAAAAGGTTACTGCGATCATAGCACAGCCTTCGTTTGCGCAAAAGGCACGCTTTTTAGACACAGCGACGTAACAACTGAGACGCTTATTCGCGTTCACCTGTATCTGTGAGTACGTTTCGTGCGTCATTTGCGCGTGACAAACGTGGGGCACGTTTTGACCTGCTTGCCATTCTGCGCGTGACCTTGCTATTTGTTGTTATCGTCGTCATTGCTTCATCTTTGCGGCAAAGCTGTGACATTCTTTCCTAACTCTTTCAACCTCCCCATACCGTTCGCACGTTCAAGGTAGCGACCGTTTATCTTGGACTGGTTAACCTCCCTGCCTGCCCTTCTCTACCATTTCATCTCTCTTTCTTCTCTCCCTTTCCTTGTCAGTACACAATTTAAACTCTGCCGCAAGAAAATGAAAGACAGCACGCGCAGCATTAGGCCTTTAAAACTATTGCCTATATTCTGCAAGTGCATTTGCGAAGTGACCACGACGCATCCATAAGGCAATCCGGAACCTACGCACTTAGTTCACTTTGTTGAAACTTGTACTGGTGGTGACGATGAAATGCATCAGTGATTTGTAGTGGACTGGACTCAAAACTCGCTGGGCAACTCAAATGTCAAATGTCATGTCTCACGGTAAGATTGTGCGCTTCTGCCGTGCAACCTTACAGGCGTTTGGGAGACTCCACGCGCTGCATGGCATTCGTATTTGATTTTTGTGTGGGAGGGGAGAGGAGTCTTAAGCATTTTCTTGGCAGTGACTGAATTATTCGGGGAGGTTCAGCATTTCTGGCACTCTGTGTGTTCCTCTGGAGAAATTATACAGACCAATACCAAATATGGGGTCATAGAGTGATCTGCTGTCTACTTCTCCGTCAATGTACCTAACGTGTAAAAAATGATTTCAAAGTCTTGTTTGATGTTCGCTGTAGAAGATCCCGTAAAAAAAAACTGCGTGACGATGATCAATAAGAAACGAGACTATGGCTTTTGGCACAATCAGTCACGTATGCCCCAAGTAACAGACAGTGATATAGTCATTTGCCATATGTCGTCAAAAGAAAATTCATGAGTTTATCTTGAAGTAGAAACTCTGTTTCCGCAGGCACGACGCTTAAAAATATTTTCCAGAAACAATATCAAGGAAGGCAATTTTGCGAGGGAATTGTTCCTTTGTGTGACAAAGCCATATTGATAACCAGAAAAAAATGAAGCCCGTGGAGGTAGAGGGATGGTTTATTGTGCTGTTTTAAGTGTATTGTATTATTTCTGCAATATATATGAAGTGAAATTCATGAAAAGACAATTTGTCGCTAGCGGGGTTTTTACCTGCGACCTTCGAATCCGCAGGCTGCATGTTGTGTCCCTGCCAGTGCCAAGTTAGCCTTTCGTCCACTTTACATACCCAAAGTCGATATTCGAATAATTACAATTCACTTAAAACATCACAATTAACCTTCCCTGTACATTCCTTCGCCGAATTACCTTTTAGGAACGTGTAATTAAAACACGTGCCTTCTATGAATATTTCGGCAATGCGTTCCACTAAACTTGTGTTTATTTCTGCGTTTAAATATGCTGGATTATGAATTTTTCAATTATAAATTAAAGTTCAGTGGTTTATTTACCTGTAATAAAAAATTAAGGCAACTCCACTCTTGTGGTGGCAAGCCTAAAGGGAGTGCGGAGTTAGGCAGCCTCTTTAGTTTCTCTTCGGTTCTCTTGTCCTTTTTTCCTGTTTTTATTTCAGTTTTTTTGTATTTCAATTTTGTACTTACTCTTTCTCTTCTTTTTCTCTATTGTATTTTTTCGCTTGCTCTCTTCTTCAATTTTATGCGTGGTGCGTTGTGTCTCCCCAGAAATAGTAGCAATCAACTCCCTGCCTTCATTCTTTTCTAGTTTCTCATCTCTCTCTCCTCGCGCTTCTTATCATCATCAAGTCTCTCGGAGTATAAAAGGAAGAAGAGCTGTTTTTAATGCGAGCGCGTGCTCAATATGCTACGGTGTGCTGACGCACGTGGTCCTTTCATTCTGTTATTTATTTGACCAGCCCATCGCACGTGTAGATACTGCTTTGCGCAAAGCGCGCCGGAATGTCTGGGAATATTCCAGATTACCTTAGGATGTGCCGCTAGGCTGTAGTGCGCAAACGCGTATATATATATGAGTGTGTGTGTGTTCTTCGCGTGCATCTGTAGAAACAGAAATGCATGAACAGTTAGTATACATAAAGCTAGACAATATCTAATTGGCGCTTGCCAAACTGACCACTACGATTCTCAATCGATTTTTTACTAGCTTCCTGGGTGAAACAACCGACTGGATAGGGAGGCCTAAGGCTCTCTTTATCATTTTTCTCAGGATTAACAGATAAAGTTCTTGTCATGTCATGCCATAGTTTGAGCGCACAAGCTAGGCCAACCACTCTGCCTTATTCAATTACGCTCTCCATCTCCCTCAATTATTGATAGAGAGAGAGAGGTAGACTTTTTTTTATTCCCACCAGATTGCTTGAAGCATCGGTAAATATTCTTGTTTAGTTAAGAAATAAGGTTGATCATAAAAATAGTGTAACTATATTCATTGGGATAGCAGCATGCATTTAGTTGAATTGTCGAAGAGCACGCCATTATACGCTAAACTGTGGCTATGGCTGTATGCATTAGGGGCAAAAAAGGCAATGTCATAACCAATACGGATAGAATAGTTGAAGCCGAAACAACCAGGATGATATAGTAAGAAGCCATAATAGCCCAGTGGAATTCAACATTCTACCAGTAACGATAGGGGTAGTAATGAAGTTGCTAGAAAGAATGCAAAAAAGAATAAAGCCACTGGTGAGGACAAAGTGGCGGAGAAATTATGTTAGAAAAACTCGCCACCTTTTGCATTAGTGTCTCTTGACAGGAAAGGTACCAGATCATTGGTAGAACGCCAATATCATCTTAATTCATAAGAAACAAGACGTCAAGGACTTGAAAAGTTACAGGCCGATCATTTTACTGTCCATTCTCTACAGCCCATTTAAAAATCAATAGCTAATAACCAATCGAAGGACAAACCAGGATTTCACACAGGCTACTCCAAAATAGATCGTTCATATTATCAACCAGGTGATAAAGAAGTGTGCGTAATATACTACATAACCTTCATAGATTTCGAGAAAGCGTTTCTCTCAGTCGAGATATCAGCAGTGATGCAGGCGGAATCAGGGCACTGAAGAACCTTACATAAACACACTGGAAGAAATCTATAGCGGATCCACAATCACCATCGTTCTTCATAAAAAAAAGCGACAAAATTTGAATAAAAAAAGGTGTAAGGCAGGGAGACAAGATCTTTTTAACGATATTCACCGCGTGTTTACACAAGGTTTTCAGGGCCCTACATTGGGAAGAGTTATGGATAAGGGTTGATGGATAGTATCTAGTAACCGGTGATTCGCTTATGACGTTGTCTTAATGAATAACTGAGGGATCGAATTACATCTCGTGATTACTGAACTGTATACTGAAAGGAGAAGAGTAGGTCCAAAAATTAATATGCCTAAAACTACAGTAATGTGCAACAGTTTCGCCATAAACTAGCACTTTGCAATATGTGGAGCGAAACTGAAAGTTGTAAGGGAATATATCAATTTAGGGCAGGTAGTAGCCGTGGAGCCGAACTATGAGAATGAAACCTTGGAAGAATAAGCATTCTGGACCACATTAAGAAACCATTCTTAAATATAGGGATTGTAATCTGCCGCTAACCCTCAAGAGGAAGGTATATAACTCGCTGCATCTTGCCGGTTCTTACCTATAAAGCAGAAACCTTGACGATTACAAAGAGGGCTCTGCCTAAGTTCCCCTTCACGATGGTCCAGTGGCCAAGGTACTCAGACGCTGACCCACAGGTCGCGGGGTCAAATCCCGGTTACGGCGGCTGCATTTTAGATGGAGGCGAAACTGCTATAGGCCCATGTGCTCAGATTTGGGCGCACGTTAAAGAACCCCAGGTCGTCAAAATTTCCGGAGCCCTCCACTACAACGTCTCTCATAATCATATATTGGTTTTGGGACGTTAAAACCCACATATCAATCATCAAATCTGCCTACATTTAGGGGGACGCAGTGAGCAATGGAAAGGAAAATGATAGGTGTAACTTCAAGCGACAAAAAGAGAGCACAGGGTCCGGGAAGAAACCGGGGTTAATAAAAAAAAACGCCAAGCCTGCGTGGAAGGCGCAACAGTCATAGCGAAAGCTAGAAAAGTGGTGTTTCAGAGCCTTTTCAAAACACTCGTTGGGTAACTACTGCAAACACACTTGCTAGATACTTACTATGGCATTAATAATAATTTTTGGAGTAGTAGATCGGCATTCGCTATGCTATTCCTAATTCTTCTGAGAAGTATGGTATCCGCTAAATAATTACAAGGAATTTCGTGCCAATTGTTCATGCAGTGGCTGACGACGACGAGAAATTATGGCTGAAGTGGGTATGCGCCAAAGTTAATAGGAGAAGAAGAAAACGTTTTTTTAATGGGTTAAAGCATTGGATGGCCCAGTCGTTACGCTATTCCCATTGTGCGACGACTGTTTGTTTTTTCGATGTTTTAAAACGCTTTATAAGTCGTATTAATGCGATTGCTTTCCCGACATCAAGCCTGTCTAAAGCAAGTTTTCCAGCAAAGCACAAGCATTGGCGTAGCTCAGTGGTTTAATACTGGGCTGGCACCCAACGGACCCGGGTTCGAGCCCCACTGTGTTATTAGTGCTAGGTGTTTTTTCTAATTTTGCTTGATGTGGTTACGGACATCGGTGGTGGACAACTGCGCGTGACCCAAGTTGTGATCTCCTAACAGCTTTCGCTGTTAAAGAAGAAATTGACATGGGCCGGGCACGTAGTGCGTAGGCAGGATAACCACTGGTAATTAAGGGTTACTGACTGGATTTCCAGAGAAGGCGAACGCACGAGGTGGAGATAGAAAGTTGGGTGTGCCGATTAGATAAAAAAGTTCACAGGTATAAAGTGGCAGCAGAAAGCAAGACCGGGTTGATTGGCGGATCATGGGAGAGGCCTTTACACTGCAGTGGGTGTAGTCAGGCTGATTATGACGATAGTGACCCGGGTCACTGCGCATACTATAAATGAACTCGACAGAACTAAGTAAAGACACTTAGATACCTAACTGCCCTGCCTCTAATTGTTCCCCGACGTGTGTTTCTGTCATGGAGGTACTTCGTAAGTTGTGCACCCTGAAATATTGACATCAATAAACAAAACGTCACAAGCCTGATACTTTGCATAATTCCCTTAACCGTATTTCCCTTTTCTTAGTGATTCATAGGAAAAACTTGTCTTTGTTGTTGAATGATGGTAATGATGCCATTCTTTCCAGTTATTCATGTTTGAGACAAGTTTTGACAGAGAATGGTTCATCAAAAATAATAGGGCTTTGTAGGTTTCGCAACATGCGCCGTAATATTAAACACACATTACGAGTCCACGATGATCACAACATAGCCTTGGACTGTCGCACCCCAGATAATAATGTATTAAATATATACTTCGTAATTGGTAGCTCTTCCCCACAGCACTGGTGGATAGAGTAAAATGCCATATGGAAGAAAATGCAACCGAAGCCCTAACAAGCTTGCACATTTTCATGATATCGTTATGCTGTTAATAAGTGTCGTCGGCACAAAGGTGTCCGAATGAAATTCGTTTCTGGGCTATATGCTAAATAGTTAAATATATGAAAGCGGTGCAACCTGGGGCAGTACGTGGACTAGGAAACAGGTAGAAAAGGTCGGTTCCAATGATCTACGTTTTCTATTAGTGCTGTAGTTCACCGGATGGACTTGTCACAGTCAGCTGGATCAGCATCGAAAACTGGTAGCCCACGGCATGTGGTCTACGGCGTTCCACTCTATATTGTTCTTGAATCAATGCATCTGATCAGACAATAGCTAAACTTCGACAAGTCTTTTGCCAGGTGTACTGGGAGAAAGCTGGTAAGAAACAACGAATAACGGAATGTCAGTTTATAAATGTTGTTTCAGCCAATACAATTGAAAAGCTCGAATCTAAGTTGCGGCACGTGCATGAAAGAAGAGAAGGCAGTTATGTGAAAGAGCCTTTATAAACAGATCTGAGCAGTTTGCAGCCTCTTGCCAAGGTTACCTCCGTGAACGTCGCTTCCGGTAAGGAAGAGGGGCGATGGCGTTCTTCGTAACGGTCGTGCTTGCAGCTGCTCTTGATTTGGGATTTGGACACTTAGGTGAGTACGCGGTGCCGCAGACGTTATTCAACGCATTAATGCAGTGGCAGTTTCACAAGCAGAAGCCCTCATCAAAAACAAAAAAAAAAACACTCATGAATATCTCCTACAAAAAAAAATCTGCAGTACATATATTAAAAAAAACAGCTTAGCTCACGAAAAAATTCTCCTAGCCCATTAGTTGCTAAATTGCGTTAGAAGCAGCTATTTGACGAAATAGTTTTTGCTGTTCGATAATTTAAATTCACTGTGTGTAGTTACGTGGCACTTATTTGTCAAATTCTTGAATATTCAGCGTACTAAAAACATTACTCATGTGGACGCTCGCATTCATGGAGGGGCGTGTTCACGCATTCTGCCTCTGGTAATTACTTTATATTTTCGAGGAATTATCTACCATATAAAAAATTTAGGTACTAAAGTGATGCAAACAGATATTTTTAGTGACGCTTCCCAAGTAAGGTATCTATTTTTATCCGGTAACACTTATTTGAACGATATCCGTGTTCTGGCTATTTGCTGTGCAGACCACATATTGAGATAAAACATAGCAGTGTGTGAAAGATTCATACAACAGTTTATTTATTTATTTATTTATTTATTTATTTATTTATTTATTTATTTATTTATTTATTTATTTATTAAAGATACTTGCAAGGCCCGAAGACACTACAGAAAGGAGTGGGGAAAACAATAATTTAAAAGTGCATTAAAAAACAAAAAAACAAAAAATTTACAGGGCATCTTGTACGGCGAGCTTGAAATCTTTTTCGTCCATTATGCAGGCGATGAAGGCGGGAAGGTGGTTCCAGGTGGCGCTTGTCCTAGGAACAAATGAGTCGTTGCACAATCTGGTGCGACAGGGTGGTAGACCCACCTTATAGTGATGATCGATCCTCGGTGATATGAAACTAGCTTATATAGTTAGCTTATATAGCTTTAAGCAGAAAATGAGGCTGTTTCTGTCGTTGTTCGGTCCGACCACGTGAGCTCGCGACCATGTGAGGCACTCGTTTTACACTTCGTAGTGCACCAAGCATTTGTAATACACCAATACATATACACTATCGCACGAAGTACATAAAGCAAAGAGCACGTTTGTTTGGTGGCAAACGACTAAGAAAAAATTGAAAGCAGCTGAGTGGAAGGACATGTTTACAGCAAGATGTGCAGAGTTGCGTTATAAATTTTGCAAAACTCAGCGTTTTATAAGCGCATAGAAAGAGCCGCCTGGGCGGAGCATTTGCCGCCCCAAGTTTGCCAAGCTAACCCCGTCGGTGCCAACATCATGAACACCAAAGCGCGAAGGCATGTACAGTCACGCAAAGTTTAGCTTAGCATTGACCTTCTTTATTGAGGTACGTTATGATCACTTTTATGTTGCATGGAACCAATGATGAACTTGCGCTGGTAAGCTTTTGCACAATGAGGTCATTTCATAGTTAGATGTATTATGAGGGAAGCGTGCCACCATAAAAGGGAACTCCTTAAATGGTCGAAGGTAGTGAGAGGTCCAACTGTATAAGATGACAATTTATAGAAAATAGTGTAATGGTAGCAGCTGTGATAGAACGTTTATTGAAACCACGTGATAGCACTTTACTATCCTAAATAAGAAGCTTGCAAGAGAGCTTTAAAGTATTAAAATGACTGAACCACACCGTAAAAATTGGTCAGTGCCAGATCGGGAAAGTGCCTCAGAGCCACGCATCCGGTATATAGTTAATTAGACGAGATGCATTCAACACGTATCCGTATTTCATTGAATTAAGGCCCGACGTGAAACGCCGATTTTCATAAGAACGCGAGGTGAAATTTCTCTTTTTACCACCGCTAACAAGTGCTGGCAGCATCTCCCTGAGGAGCACGCACTGTCGTTACATTATCTGCTAGATCGCTTAGCCAAGGTGGCTGTCGTGCTTATTTCGCGGCCATGTAGCTACGTTAGGACCCTGTCTAGCTAAGGAAATTTCAGGTTGGCACCACGGCTACTTCTTGGTGACATTGCCCATCTGCTCAGGCGCATTTAGGAACCAATTTTGTTATTGTCAGGTAAAATAACAAGAAAGTCGAAAAATCAGCAGTTGTTTAAAACATTTTCTATAACGTTAGCTAATGCACACCGAGGTCTGCTTTCCGCCCCCTCCCTAAAAAATACAAATCTGAACGAAAACGAAAGAGCTCTCTTACTATGGTAAGTGTAGTAATCAATTCCGGTCCGCAGTTTAAAAAAAAATCTGCTTCGATGATTGATTAACGTTCCCACTGACTCGTTGGCGGGCATGCTTCAAAATTGCCTTGTCCCTGGAAAGATAATATCCTGCATAAATATATTCCGGTACATTCATGTAATATCTCATGTGTATCATATACTAAAACTCATTCTGACTACAACCGCAATGCTAACACAAGAGCCAGAAAATACAGCTATACCGCTCCCTCTCAAGCAGAGCATCAAAACTGTTGCCGCTCATTGGGCTTATCACCAAGCAATGTGCGCTAACCCTTTGGTTATAATTTTGAGGTCATTCTATTTTGTTAAGGCCAAAGCTGACTAGTCAATTAGCTGTATGTTCGGGGTTCAGTTTACTCCCTGTCTTGTGTTCTTTTTTTGGGGGGGGTTTTATGAACGCTTCTCAGCAATGCTCTAGACCTAGCGGTGCGCAAATAAATAAACAAATAAATAAATAAATAAATAAAAAAATAAATAAATAAATAAATAAATAAATAAATAAATAAATAAATAAATAAATAAATAAATCTTATGGTCAACCTACCAGTGACTTCAGGAGCCATAGAGAAATAAATAGAGCCTCATTTCAATGGTTTTGCTTCTCAAAATTATCATAATTATCAGCATCAACCTGATTACGCCCCCTGCAGGGCGAATGCCTCTCCCATGTTTCGCCAATCAACCCGGTCCTGCGATTTATGCTGCCATGTCATTAGCTGCAAACTTCCTAATCTCATATGCCCACTGAACTTTATGTTTACCTCTCACGCGTTTACCGCCTCTTCGAATGCAGTCAGTTACCTCTCATAACCATTGGTTATCCTGCCTACGCACTACGTGCCAGGCCCATGTCCATTTTTTCTTCTTAATTTCAACCAAGATATCCTCAACTCCGGTTTCTTCCCGGACCCACTCTGCCCTATTTTTGTTTATTAGGCTTACACCTAACAGTCTGCTTTCCTTGCAGCTGTTAAGGGTCATCCTTTTGAAGGATAGTGGTAGACAACCACTCGTGTTTTGAGAATGCTTCCGGAATGTGCTCATCCCCATCCTTATTTTTCTAGTTGTTTTATTCTCATGGTCCGGCTCCGCTGTCAGTACTCATGTGGCCACTTCTTTCATTCGTTCACCATCGTCTGAACTTGTTTGTTTTTTCGCCATTGCGTACCAATAGACGGATACTTTAACTTTACTGCAATTCATGTGGCGTAGCTTCCCACCCTAAGTACACTATAGTTGAATATCACTTCCTCTTTTTTGTTAATTGGAATGGCGCCAGGAACTCTAAAAAAGATGCAGAGTGGTGTGAGTGATGGATAAAGTTCAATAAGACAAGTCAGTGGGGATTAATTGTTTAAACGATCCCGTAGTGTCAGCATAGAGACTTTACCGGATGTCATCGAAGGTCTGTGAGTAAAACTGCTGCTAGATTTTTTAAAAGTATACACATGAGAACATCAGTGACGTCCTCTTGAAGCCTTACCGGATACAAGCTGAAATGTGCTAATGCTTAACTTCACCTCATTAATGGCTGAACGAGCTCATGGAAACATTGCTAAGCAATTCTGGGATCCGAAATTCTACATTTTTATGGAACCATTTACAAACTAGTAACTACATTCAGAGTTCAAGATACTATTTCTTTATGTAAAAAGAAAATGAAGACTAGTGATGCTCAAAAAAGTTTTCCAATTGTTCAATAAAATCACCGTGACTCCAGCGAAACAATAAGTGCCACTGCGTCTTTAGACAGACAGCTCCCAATCATGAATAGCTATGTCTTGTTAATCAGACAAAAGCAGCCATAAGGAAGCTGGATTTTTTTTAATGTTGTTTCTGCATATAAAACCTTTGTGCTGTCTTCAGCACAATGACTATTTTCGCAGCGTTAAGAAACCTTTGTTACACTGTACGTGGTATTTGGAGACGATGTCTTTTTAGCGGTGATTTCTCTGCCAAACAAGTTCGAACAAGCACCTACTTTCGCTATTTTGACTAGCCAGAAAAAGATTTTAGAAATGAAATTGGTACAAAATCGGTGGTTCTCGCCGTAGTTACGACAGTCCATGGTTTAGGCGACCGCTTGTGGCCTGGTGTAAGTGACTAAGAACCCCTCGCGGGGAGGAAAAAATACGGGCAGGGGGGGGGGGGGCTTCAACTCAAAGTTAATGTATATAGTCAGAGCAGCCATGACATTCTATTTTATTGTCAAATGTGCAGTGAAGATGAGCAGAAGCGATTATTATGACATCAGTTTACAATTTGCAACAATGAATACTATCATTTTGACTGAAATATAGAATAGATAATACAACACTTTTTCCCATCCTGCTTGGTTTTCGTTCAAAAGTTACGTTGAAAATAAATGCGTAAATCACTGGAAGGGCAGTTCACTAGCATATAGTTTTTGTATAATGGATAGTGTGTTGCTGTCACAGAGGTATAATGGCCCATTTCAACCAGCAAGGCAGTGCGAATATCATGTTAAGAAGTTCTTCCTTGAATACGTTGACCGAAATTTAATAGTACAGTTAAAATACACATATAATACATCTTCAAGAAATAAACTTGGGTTGAAGATGAAATGAGCCGCTGTATTTTGCTACAGATTGCTTCTCTGTTTTGTCAAATTCACACGTAAACATGCACTGTGCTTTAACATTAGCAACTGGCGCACGTCATCCGCGCAGAGGGTGGGAAGCACGAGCAGCATGCTGGCCACGCGTTTACCTACATGCGCCTATATTTGTCACGCAGTCTCTAACTGCGCGCCTTGAGTTGGTTGTGGGTATGCACAGAGGCGTGTTTGTGGAGGAGAGAGCAACTGAGCGCATCGGCTGACATGGCAGAGAATGTAGTATACGATTTATTTTTTGTGCAAATGGCCCCGAAAAATTCTACAAATGCACCAGTACTGAAGTAAGAAGAGACATTGAACCTAAGCTGAAGTTTTCGTAGCGATACCGGTTCGTGAAGTAGCAAATTGGCGCGAAGTAGCCACCAACAACAACACTGCCGAAACTTGCGCATGTGAACACTCTCAGTCGAGATAGTCAGTTTGACAGGCTATTTATGGAGTGCGCTGATATTCACAAGATGCCAACCAAAGTGTTGCATGAGTCATTCTTGTCAATACCTGCTGTATCAACGCCACATCAAAACTAATTTGAATTGAAGTGGTGATTTTTCGATGACAAAAAGTGCTTGTTTACTTGCATCATTAAGAGAGCACTGAAACAAAATCTCGCATCTTTTTTCTCTGTTTAAAGGAGCAGCTAATGACCCACCTATCACAGGTGGAAAGCTCGTTATACAGCAGGACAGATATATATCGTTTTCTCGAGCGATCAATGGCAAATAATTTGGGAAATGACTTTATAGCGCTTAGTCGCAACTAGTCGAGAGGCGTGTGAGGTGAGACCCTGAGTAGCTTTCGTGTAAACATAGCCGGCTGCTCATTTTATCAAAAAACTATCTGGGTACTCCTATAATCCCCTCTTGGGCATTGTTAATAATCGTGACTACACATAAATGCACGCAAGAGTCCAGAACATCAGCCTTTGTACACCCGGGATTACACTTGTCTAGAGCGACAGAGCACGTGGAACTCTCGAAAGGATTTGAAGAACTTGAGGTGAGGCCTGAGCAATGACTCTCGAAAGGATAGTGGCAATCAACACAAACTTGTTACGCAGGAGGGCGGTTGGTTGTTTACATGAAAACAGAATGCGCGTTTCACGTGCAGCGGCGCGACACTCACTTTAATATTGACATTCAGTATGTGTGAGGCTACATTAACCGTCGACATTTCCTACATGATACGCAAGTGTGTGCGCACAAATCTATCTGAGAAGTTATCTCACCTTCAAAATTATGTGTCAGAACACCAACAAACGAGCACAGCAGTGGAAGTGATATTTTCTTTTTACTAAATATTTTCTGCGACACTCTGAACAGTCGTCAATAAGTTCAACATATAAGTATTTAAATGATGTGTTTGGTAAACCGCACGTACTATTTTGTTCCTTTTCAGCGGCTCATAATGCAGGAGGGATAAATATATCTGTGCCACTTATTGGGAGTGTGAGTAAGTACAGTTTCACTGTTTCATTACAAAATAAACGATTCCTCTTTTCAGTTCATACTGCAGAATATTTACGCTTGTCCAGCAGAAAAAGTGGTAAAGTTTAATTACGCTTAGTTCAGCAGAAAAAAAGTGGTTGCCGGTATCATTTTTGTTTCTAACAACTGAAGAATTGTGGTTGTAAATACTGCGTTGGGATAGATTGTTGCGAATCACAATTAATAGTTAGGCTTAATGTATCAACAGAGGTTCATTTCGTTTATAATTTCTAGCCTTTTCTGCGCCTAACAGTGTATTCACGGTATTTTTTAAGAGTTCTAGTTAGGTACGTAGGTAACCTTTATTGATTCAGAAAAAATCATGTTAGGGGAGTATGTGGAGGGGGGTGGGGGGGGAATAAGGATGACAATGGGCCTTCCGGCCACTCTTGATGACCGGACATTGCGCGCTTCGGCGGCTCCTGTGACTCAGGGGAGCTGATAAAGCTTTTTTGTTAAGCCGGAAAGTGTGCACAGAATTGATGATGATGATGATGATGATAGTAGTAATCACATCTGTAGTCTTACGTTCCGAAACCACCATATAATTATCAGGGATGCAGTAGTATGCGTTTGTTTGATCATTTGTCTTTTCGTCTGCTTTGTGGCGTCGTTCCGAGTCGACGCAATAGTGGAGGGCTCCGGAAATTTTGTTCTTGTGTTCCTTAAAGTGCACTGACATCATACAGTACAAGGACCTCTACCATTTCGCCTCCATTGAAATGCGACCCCCTTGGCCGGGATCGAACCCGTGACCTTTGAGTCAGCTACGTAGCACCGAAGCCATTGTTCTACCGTAGCGGACGTTCCCTCAACACGTGCGCCTATATGCCCGGCCGTGAAATGTAATAGCCATGTTGGGCGAGTATGTTTGGCCCCGAAAAATTACCTAGCATCATGTTAGAACTAAAGTTTGACTGAGAGTTAGTGACTTCATGTAACGTGTATACTCACATGACTGAGATCACGTATATAACACCACGTAACTCAAAGTCACGTTGCTAAAAATCCGGTAGCATTACGGAACTTCAAGTCAGGTTATTAAAAAATGACGGGACGTCTCATACATCTAGTCACGTGAGTAAAACTATGAAACATGACGCGAAGGCTAGAAACTTGACACGTTCCCAGTGTAGAACACGTAACAACGCTGGTTACTTGAATCACGTAACAGCTAGTTACATTACTGAAATCACGTAACAACTAGCTGCATGACACATTCCTGTAAAACAGTCCGCCACAGTGGATCAGTGACTACGCTGCTTTGCTGACTACCCGAACATTCAATTCCGGTGCCTTTCACTAAAGCGTCTTTCATAATCATCTCATAGTTTCGGGACGTGAAACCCATGATATTGTTATTTTGGTAGAACATACTTAAGAGCCATTCATTAGCCTAAAACATGTAACATAACGCACCAGCCACTCCTGTCACTAAAATAACGTAATAGCAAGTGTAAACTGGTCACCTGGTGAAGGTCACATAACTATTAGCCACTTAGCATTTCCCCACCTAAAATCACATAACAGCTAACCATTTTACTAGAATCAGAGTATCACATAGCAGCTCATCACATGGCATGTCGCTAAAACGTTAGACGTGCGTGATGTGGGCAACCGACCGAAGCAGGACACCGTAACTCAAAAGTTCGAAGAACAGCGCGAACACTGGACGAAGTTCCCAAGAAGGTGATTAACGTCGTCATGTGATTGTACGCATATCAAATAGGTAACCGATATGAACAAACGACGTTTCGCGTTGTAGTATTTGACGAGCTGTGATGTTAGTGGCCCGATAGCCAGTGCATGAAAACAACGAACAGCACGGTTGCAATACTATGATGCTGCTGTTTTTTAAGACAAGTGCAGATAAGTTGTTTCGGCCACCGCTACCATGTACGGCCACAGAATTGCTTGAATTTCACAACCCAAAGTTGTTATAAGTGGTAGAGATTAAAATATATTTGAGGCATAGGTACCTAAGTTGACAACAACGCTCTTGTTGAGGTTCTTACGCTCGGCGCTTCAACTCGTGCAGGTCGATGGCATATCCCTTTTTTTTGGCAGATGTGGCCACTGCATATGAGCGATATCGCCCCACCGCGGTGGTCTAGTGGCTAAGGCACTCGGCTGCTGACCCGCAGGTCGCGGGATCGAATCCCGGCTGCGGCGGCCGCGTTTCCGATGGAGGCGGAAATGTTGTAGGCCTGTGTGCTCAGATTTGGGTGCACGTTAAAGAACCCCAGGTGGTCAAAATTTCCGGAGCCCTCTACTACGGCGTCTCTCATAATCATATGGTGGTTTTGGGACGTTAAACCCCCCATATCAATCAATCAATATGAGCGATATCGCAATCGTCGACAAACCAAACATGGCCGCCCTGGTGGGATTTGTTGAACTCGGCGGTATGGCTGGCATCATGACGAATTATTTACCGAGAACCGCGTTCTAGTCAAATACCGGTGCTGAACTAAACTCGGTCGAGTGATGACTAACTTGTCCAAACTTGTTTCAAAACACTGCGTGGCATAGATCTCCACTTTCTTTTGAACTGAAAATTGTCACTTCACGCAGTTGAAAACACGAGTGCGTGGAAAATATATTCGTCCTCTGCATGCCGCTCTGCACTGATGTGATATGACAAAAGAACGGAGCGATGCTCTTGAGCAAATATACGCTGACGATGAGAGCGCGTCTTGAAATCGCTGTCTACGCCGTCTAGTGATAAGCTGTAGGCTTTCGAGAGCGTTGTTATGACGCAGCAACTGGCAAGATAATCTCTCTGACTGATTTAGTCAGAGAAATTCTCGCAACAGCAGACGGCTCACAACTATATAGCGCAGACAACAAAAGCCGATGTACACAATGGTCAATGTAAATACACTAGCTCACCGGTTGATTCGTTCTCAAGTGTATACTCTCTGCATCCATTATTGCGCGTTCTTTAACATTCTGCGCTGAAAACATTTCTCACGAGCGATGAACGAAACGACCACAGAATCAATAAGTTGGCCAGCTCTACTCAATACTAATCTCGTTCGCTTCTGATATGTGAATCATTTATTGCATCATACTACATAAATGGAGGTCTTCAATCTTGATTGGTGTGGCATAAAGATCAAGTGTATGCCAAGATAATTCAATTAAAGTATCTCTAGCACACCGTGGTTTTAAACAAAAGTTAACATACAATGAATGTTACAAATGGGGACGCAAATGAAACGTGGACGGATATTTTTCTGGACTTCTGGCAGCCCCTCACTTTCCCTTGCTACTCACAGCGAATATGGGTATTTTCGAATCCCTTGCACGTTCCCCTTTGCAAAGATAATGTTTGCATCAATTGAGTGACTACAAAGATCTAGTATTTTTAGTGGGTGTTCTCTAAATTCTTGGATTTAAAACAGATTTGCTGAATATGTTCTGCGCGTGCTTATGTTGGTTGTGAAAAAGCTATTCACTTCAAATAAAAATCAGTTGGAAGTTAGCTCTCGTTGATGCGGTTTTCAGTTTCATGTTTTTTTTGCTTGCTACTGTTTAGTGGTGGAAGAGCAGCAAGAGTTTTCAAAACGATATAGTGCGAACTATAGTAGCCACACGATATAATAGCCACAGCGCATTATTTTTATGTGCGTGTGTATTAATTGCCAGGTATTGGAGGCGGTGGAGGATTGGCCATTGGTCCGGCTTCGTCGGGTAAGCGTGCCGTTTTTTAACCTTCAGAAGAACTAGTGCTTCAAATGCTCACAAATAATGTGTGCACACATTGATAAAATATATAAGCCTCTTGTACGTGTACCAGCTTTATTGTGTTATTGTGCTTTAGGACTGGCAAATCACATTTAGCCTCAATACATTATGAATAAAAATTTAATGCCATAGCGTCCAGCCCCAATGCCGCCACTAACGATAGTCATGTTACTGAAAGTGCTACTATCCACAATAACGATTAGTATTACTGCGATTCAAAGTCAATCATTTTTGGCCACCAGGATTATTACTAAATACGGCCTAAAATAACCGAAAAGCAGCTTATTCGGGAAATACCACTAGTTCAAGGACATTCTATTACATCTGTCACCCTTACAGCCACTGTCAGCGGGCTCATGTCCTAGTTATTTGTTTGTGAAGAGAAGCTTGCTACGGCTACCCTGTCGTGGCATTGGCGTCGAAAGAAAACAGGTGTTTCTCAAACCCGCATTTAATATTCTGGTATGGAACCACAAGTAGAAAGTATGAAAGATCCGTTTGCCACAATTAATTTGCGTCCGCGATAAATCACAAGATGCGTACGCCCACTCAAGGTCGTTCAGTGTGTGGAGGGGAGGAAAAGGAGACGAAAGCTGGTAGGCGGGGGCTCAGCATGGCTTTCTTTGCATCATTAAATCAGTCTCTTGGAATGGATGGGATGGCCACTAACGTTAACCTTCAGCTGAGGAATAGAACAGCGTACGAGCAATGACTCTGGGATTTCACCAGGGAAAAAGGTGAATATCGACGTGCACTCTCTACTATGAGTGCTTGTGAAATGAAAGGAAAACGCCAGTGACAAGCCGTAGTAAAAATGTTAGAAACTAAAGGAAAACCATTAAACCAGAGTCGAATGTTAAAGAGATCATCAGAGCGTGTGGCGGCCGATCGGTACCACTGCCGTCCAGGAGCTGCAACCAGTTCCGTGCAAGCCCAGTGAGTACCATGCGCGGTGCTTTGTGTGCTCGTGGATGGTTCTCTTCGAGACGATTCGAGGCACGGCATCACACAGTACCGCACGACGAAATGACAACACTCACAGGGTGCATCGCGCCTGCGCAAAGCTCGTTACAGCCGCCAACCGGTGGTGGTGCCGAATGGCCGCCACGTGTTGCAATGTTCCCTTTTAACAACGGACCATTGTGCTTCATCTCACGCAAGGTAGGCTTCGCTTTACCCAGTTTCTCATCCGAGAGAAGGTTTGTGATATTTTTTCAACGTTTGTCACAACGCACAATGCCAGCAAAATAGCGTATTAGATTCTTGTGCGACTGATCAGTTGGAACAACATTGATTTTCTCGAGCTAATTTTCTTCGTCAATACCCGAGTCTGTATGAACGTGGCTGCGCTGACTGACCTTACACCTCTTGTGCTTCCTTTGCTTGCGCCCCATGATTATGCGCACGTTCGTCTTGATCGGGTCACGCGCGACGACGTAATTGACTGCAGCCGCCACCGGGGTCCGTAACCACTTTGCACGAAATGAGCAAAAATGAGACTTATTACCACGAACACAGTGGGGCTCGAGGCCGGGTCTGCTTCGTGCCAGCCCAGAATTCTGCCACTGAGCTACGCCGGTGCTTGAGGCTTGTTGGCAAACTTGCATTAGGCAAGTTTGATGTCGGGAAATCAATCGCGTTAATACGACTTATAAAGCATTTTTGAAAATGCGAAAGAACAACTAGTCGTCGCACAATGTGAATATTGTGGCGAGTGGGCCATCCAATGTTCCAACCCATTACAAAAGCTTGTTTTTGTTTCCCTATATTGCCGCATGTTGTTAGGCACCTACAGAAGTCTTGCGCCGCTTTCTGGTCCTATGAATTCTGCCACACCAATTGACAAGCCAAATGCGCCAAGCAACGCTGGCTGCGCGTGTGACCACACCAGGCGCTGGAAAAAGAAAGCCGGCGGTTTTTTGAAGGAGTGGCACGCAGCAAGACGCAAAAGAAGAGGTTGACGAGGTGTTCTCTAGCGAGCTCAGGACAACCTTTGCGTATTTAGTTAACTGATACAAGTTCGCCATAAATAAATAGCTGTTTTAGCTTCCAGCGTTGTATTTGTTCGTTACATTATTAACTGTGGCGCATACCCATTTCAGCCATAATTTCTCATCGTCGTCAGCCACTGCATGAACAATTGGCGCAAAATTTCTTTCAAGTGTTTAGCGGATACCACGTTTCTCAGAAGAATGACGAAAAATAGCATAGTGAATGCCGGCCTACTACGCCCAAAAAATTATTAATATTGCCCTAGTGGGTACCAAGCAAGCGTGCTTGCAGTAGGTACCCAATGAGTGTTTTGAAAAGGCTCTGAAAGGCTGCTCTTCTAGCTTTTGCTGTGACTATGCTGCGTCTTCCGCGCAGGCCTGGCGTTTTTAGCGTGTTTTGAATGCAGTTCGAGTCTATAGAGGCTTCTGCTTGAAAACTTGCCTTTAATATCCCTGCAAGATGGTATGTAGAGTACCTTCATTGGTACTTTAGCGAAGTGTGCTGATAAGGCAGCAAATTAGTTGATCATTGTCACGTGGAATGCTTTTGTAAAGAGAGGGGGCAACAACCATCTACATCAGTAACTGCTCGAAAAAAGAAAGATCGCAGAGACATTGTCGGAGCTTTCACTTTGATATCCACGCTGAGAAATGAACCGATAAGCCCATGATGATAATTAACATCAGATATATTGAAATTAGCGCCATCGTAGTGGTAACAAACGCACACCAATGATGGCAGCGACTGCCACAACGAGCATGACCAGTGACTACTGCATTTCGGAGACTAACATCAAAGACGTTAATTCAATTCTGCGTGGGAAACCTCGTCAGTTCTGTCCCATGAAGATGAACAATATTCACGTCGAAGAGTGTAGGGGAACTGAGTACCTTAAACACTATGCTCCTCAATTATTAATGATTTTATTGAAGATTGGTCTGCAGCTGCTTTTATGCACTGTTAGATAGATATAATAGCAGTTATAGATCACTTTTGGCACCACGTATACATGAAAGATTTCGAGTGTTCCGTTTGGACATCTCGAGACACGGGTTCATATCTTGCCTAGTATTTTTCTTAGTGTTTCATAAACAACTAATGACTACATTATCTCGTACTTCTTCATTCTGTGTGTCATGCAGCCCATATAATCAAGATATCTTGACACGCCGCATTGTTATACGCCCTTACAAGATACTGAACAGAGCCAAACGCTTTGCGCGGGCAAATGCATTTGCCCGCGCAAATGCATTACAACCTAACTACATGACACGAATTGAGGGTTGGCTTTTATAACATTATTATCTCCTAATGCCATAGTAAGTCTTTGCTTATGTCCAAAAGGCTTACAATGTGGACTACAAATAAATGTCTCCACTATTTTTTTGTCATCGTAGTCCGAGGAGCGGGGTCATTGAGCAGTGGCTTGGGTGGTGTCGCTGGTGGCCAGAGCGGAAACACTGCAGGTAACTTCTTTATTAATTTAGAATGGCATTTTCCAGCCACATTGAAAGTTTATTCATACTTCTGGCCTTGCCAGAGGTCATGGTATGCGAAATATAATCAAGGCAGTGGGCTATCCACCATACTATTTAGGTAAATGGTTTATTTATTTATTTATTTATTTATTTATTTATTTATTTATTTATTTATTTATTTATTTATTTATTAGGTACACAACGCAAGCAGTTTTTAGTGCTGCGGCAGGAATGGGCATGATGTTGATAATATACAACACAATAAATAAAAGATAAGAATCAACATTTTTGAAATATGACCATAAGCATAGCTTGGTACTTGGCATGCGAAATGCATAATAGCATGGTTAATCAAAATGAAGATAAATTCACAGCATATATACGGACTGAATGATGATGAGTGAGGAGAAACTTTACGGGCTCTAAGCTGCGTCAGTCAGTTAGTCAGTCAAGTCAAATCAAATCGAGTCAAATCAAGTCAAAAATTCCTGTCTGTCCATCCGTGCCTCCATTTATTTGTCCGCCATTCTATCAGACCTATCCAACTAAGCCACACGCAACACGCCTCCATGTTATCTAGTGATCACTTCACGTACTGCAACAGCCCAGATCCATCTATTAAAGCATTGTGAGAAGTAAGGGATGGCTATAGAAGAGGGACTGAGCCACAGCGAAAGAGCTTCGCCCCTAAAAGAAAGAAGAATCAGAATAAAAAATGCCTCGTGTCTGAATACTATCCTTGTCAGTGCGAACAGCGTAATGGAGACTTGATGGCGCTCCGTCAGCGCTGTCAAAATGGGCGGAACGTGGCAGCGTGCTTTCTTGCGCGTGCAGGAAACTGTTAAGCTGTCAGATTTACAAAAGGCACGCCAATCATGCGAACAATTGTGCTTACACGTGGCATATATTGAGTACGTTCTGTTCCAACTTATCATAAATGCACATATTTTGTAGTTGATGACACGGTCAAAGCCACGTCTTCAATTACGAAGTAAACTGTTCTTTGAATATGACGCCCAGTTGACACATCTCGTCAACGGTGATACTGGTCTGGTGGAAACATTGTTTAATAATTCAGGTAATTCTGCTGTACAACGTGTCTACATATTATGTGACTGTGAAGAGAATGCCGATTCTGCGTTCGTGCCTAACGCGCGAGTTTTCCATAAACTGGACGTCTACTTTAGTAGCAGCCTGTCAACGCGCACGTCATCTATTTTGGGTTACGTGCTATAGCACATGTCATGAAAATTTAAACCAAGGTGGTCTTAAAAGCCCTTTAACATTTCAAAATAAGATAAACCTAAAAACTTGACATGTTCAGATATATAATGAGTCGCTGTCTCTAGCATTGATTCTTCTTTTGATGAAGCTCAAACTGCTTTTTTTTTTCAATCACAGTTTCAACCAGTGGTGGCCTGGGCGCTGGTTTAGGAGGTGGGTGGAGTGTTGGCTCGGTCGGTCACTTAGGCACAGCTTCAAGTACGAGTGGCTTGGGCATGGGCATAGGCAGCAGCTTGGGCGGTGTCTCAACAACTGGCTTAAGCACAGCCTCAAGTAAATCCTTGGGGTTGGGACACGTTACCGCTGGCGGCAGCTATTCAACTACATCATCTGCGACATCAAGTGGGTGCACTTTTTACTTCAAGATTGTTCAGGAGAAAATAGACGTCATGTAAGCATAATATAAATTGCTGGTTATCTTCCATCGTTGAGACCAAGTTGGACTGTGCGCGATCACGCAAGATAATTATTTCGATGGAAAATCCAAGTACGAGGCGTCCTTAGTTCATGTCACCTTGAGCTGTAGCAGTCTCCTGACGTGTCTGTCTATGTAGGCCACCGTAACGCTATGTCACGCCATAAACGTTTGTATTGTATATAAAGGAATAATTCTTTCCATATGCCTTTCAACCATTCATTGTTTATTGTGCTAGCAATATCAATGTGGCAACACAATAGGAGACTAGTACGTGGCTGAACTCATTACGTGGACGATAAATTGTTCTACACAATTCTGAAAAGCTTTGAAGCATCAAAAGTGTACTAATTACCATGTCACTACAGAAAACATCTGATGAAATTCCTATGGTGCTGTGCCGAGCTGATATGGTATCGCAGACGTTCGAGTTATACTAAGTGAGAGCCTGCACTTCCAGCTCAGCCCCTTGAACTATGGGTCATATGGTGGTGAAGTATGGGCAAGAGAATCCAAATTGCTAGTTCATGTGCCGAAGTATCAAGAAAGAGGGGAGTTTGAAGAAGTGCCCTGAACTTGGTTTAAACACTGCAAGCGTGCTGAAGGTGTGTCGACGTTTCCTCAATTTGTTGACGCAGTGAAGCTCAAAATCTCACTCTCAGCAGGCACGCTTGATGGCAGCAGACTAATACAGTTATTTTGCGAACCTGGTCCTTTAAAAATTGGTCTCAACACACATCTGTTTTCGCTACTATTGCTGATATAAAACTTACCATGTCGCAAATTTTTTCTCACTTATCTAGCTATCTGCTGTCCGCAGCACTTTCTTCCCAACTTATATAAGCGCTTTTACACTTATCACCTTGGTAAATTGCTTCTCCAAGCAAGAGGGATGACAACCAACAGGCACCCAGGCAACGATTGTCTGGTGATTCTCATTAGTGTTGTGTCTATTAAAGAAGGCAAGCCCTTTTCCTTCTCATTAAAACATCATTCTTCAGTGTATGCAATCAGTAGCTGTCATTATGAAGGGATGCACTTTGTATCCGTAAAGCTCCCGTTTCTCTTCTCTAACCCACTTCCTCCGGTAACATCTGACCTTGAGTATTTGTAGTAGCTAAAAGAGTGAAGAACGAGAAAATATGTACATTTACTAAGTTGCCGAATTTAACTCATTAAAGGACCAGTATTTGATACCGTGAAATAGGGAGGTACTTTCTCCGAAGTTTTTCCACTAAATGACATACTTCTATTGTTCCCCAACGACTCGGTTAGAAGGCATAGTGTTTCGCTGAGTCCAAAATCATACGTTCGCTTGTAATGTCACTGCATGCAGTGATATTTTTAGACGTCAACGTGTATTCTTTATGCATAGCAACAGGTTAACGTAGCAAAAGTTTATATCTAAAAGATACTGCAACATCTCGTGTGTTTTAAATGCTGCTTGTAAATATATAAGTCACCCATATATTTTACGCTTCTACTTTCTTTTTTACGTGCTAACTATAGTTGCCGCCAGCAGTGCCATTGGAAGCCGCGCACGTATCGGTGGTGGATCAGCTATGTCAACGCGTGCATCTACTACATACGTAGATTACAGTACGGGACTGTGCAATTAATGGTCCCAGATTTTCGAAACGTTATCACTGACGAATTTCTGTGTTAATGTTGTTAACTGTGCATTTGAGCCTTAAAATCACAGTCGGCACATTAAATACCATGTAGGCATAATGCTTACATCACTCACTCTGCAGCCTCTCGCATAAACTTGCATTGACACATTATTATGAAATTATATTTCGAATTGACAAAGCAATTTTTGCAATCTCAGCTATCTACGGCCGTGGCACCACCAGCGGCTTGGTTGGTGCTCAGGGTGGCAGCAATGGTGGCATGACAACTACTTGGTCAAGTAATTCAGGTGAGTGTAGCAGATAGCTTATAAAAGAGAACGCAGGACGCCTTGAAATAAATATTTTTAAATGCGAAGCAGTTCTTTGACTGGCCCGTTTAACACTGTCCATTCGTGTCTCCGTGCAACGCGCTGCACCACGTTGCCCCCGCCGCAGTTATTGGAGCGAAACCAAGTAGGTCATGCCACAGCTGCGCGTTGACATCACTCTCCCTCACCCGCAGGAGCTGCCGGCTCCTCCCAACACACCTAGGTGTTGTTGCTCCTCCGCCCGCTCGCAACATACTTCTCTCTCGCTTCACCGTCTCCACCACCCGCAACGCTCGACCACACGTCGAGTGGAAACACCCTTTCGGCTTGTTCAACTGCGATGAAGCTTACATGAAACGCGACCCATCTCTCGTGTCTTTGCGCTTCTAAGAAACGTTTACTCGAGTAAAGGCTACACCGAGTTTCGCTTCAAACCATTCTTCCAGCCCCCGCATTGGCACCCGTTTCAGCCGAGTCAACAGCGTGTGCACCACGGCTGGTTCGCATTCCGTCATAATTCCTTTCGGGAGATGGTCTCTAGTTTTTACTTGGGCTAAATAAGGTGATCAACACTTCCGCTCAGTGCATATTTCCTTTAGCAGTAGTCTTTTAATTGTTGTCAGTATGTTTTGTGCGTGCTGGGAGTTAGGGAAACTGCTTAATACAACAAAATTCTCTGCCAGAAGAGCTGAACTTTGAAGTCACCACATGTTCTAATGTTCTCGTGCACGTTAACTGCCACCGTATACGATGTAAAATTACCACTTGTACAAACGTACATGAACTTTCCAATTGTCTACCAAATAGTAGACTTGCCTCTACATTGGATGCGACTTCCACGTTTGCAGCTTCCACATTTGATTTTTTTAGCATTACCGACAAAAGCGGTGTGGAAGACCAAAAGCAGGTGCTCTTGCCCACAAAAACAAGACCTTGGCTCCCATCTCTTCACTTTATATTTGATAATGTTGGAGTATTAAGAAGCGTAACCATGCTATATTTATGACACAAACTGAAATTAGTACAGGAAACTCACCGAGCATACTGCTTCAACCAGTGAAAAAGTAGAAATGCTGGTTAACCTGTAACGAAGCCGAAAATCTCACTTTTGCATTTAATTTCACAAAAAAGCATATATTGCGCTTTTCTATTTGACATTGTGTTTATTCTTTTATCTTCATGTCATGTTAGGTACTGGTGGCATTGGCTTGGACAGCACCAGTCTAGGCGTGGGAGGAATCGGTTCCCTTGGTGCAGGTCAGTGCCTTCATTGTATGACCTATCCATTCACAACTGCGAGCATTGTTTGAACAATAATAGGTTCCACAACATTCACCGAGCTATGAACTGATATGCCCTCCTACCAATACAAAAGTAAAACAAGGACTTGAGTGGACAATGCGATAATGTACACTGTAAATGAGCTAAGTCACTAGCAGCCCTCTATAGGTGAACCTCAACACAGTAACCTCACGGTGCAGTAAGTAGACTTTTCTTGTTACTGTAGATGTGTCTGGTGTGCTTCATGTTTGAAAACTTGATTTAGGTGACAGGACAGCACTTACCTGCGCTGTGCTTTATACGCCTTCTTGTCCGTGATTTCCAGTGCGCTTCAATCAAATTTTCAAATATGAACGTCAATGAGATGGCTCCACTCGCCACTTCACTGCAATATATCTCGTTTTTCTATTTTTTGATAAACAAGAGTTCATCTGCTACGACTATGATATTGAAATTTTCCCTATACACCCCGCACTGCCAAAGAATACGATGCCCGTTTGGCACCGACATTCTTCATGTGAATTGTACGCAATCACTTTTTTTATACTGAAGTTGAGGCCCCATCGCACTGGTCCAGTGAGGGACTCGGCTGCTGACCCGCAGATCACGGGATAGAATCCCGGTGGTGGCGGATGCATTTTTGATGGAGGCGAAAATGCTGTAGGTCCGTGTGCTCAGATTTGGGCGCACGTTAAAGAACCTCAGGAGGTCGAAATTGCCGGAGTCCTCCACTACGGCGTCTCTCATAATCATATGGTGGCTTTGGGACGTTAAAGCACACTGAATCAATATCGAAGTTCAGAACCATGACAAGGAAAACTGTGCATCCATCAAGCTCACTGTCATCTCACAAATGTTTGTAAAAATGAGCTTTGGAATCTCTCACAATTTGCCTAGTTATTAACGTAGAAGCTGTGCAAAACGTACAAAACTCTTCGATGGTGTACATACGCTCGAATGCCCGAAAGAAGCATCACAAGCACAAACTTTTCCATTGCCCTTTTAACACTGCAAACGCGTCGTCTTATTGCCTGTCTAACTAGCCATGCCACATAGAATAACATAAGGCCTATATTGTTGTGTTAACCCCTCCAAATCGTATCGCGCATAAATCATTTATGATCATGCACTTGCAGGTAGATGTTGCAGAGCGATAGCTTTTACAGGGCCGTCTTATTCTGATGATTATAAGAATTTTATACAAGTAGGTATGACCGTCGCAGTTAGGCGAATGCTTTGAGATATATATATATATATATATATATATATATATATATATATATATATATATATATATATATATATATGAGATCTAACAGACAGTAATGCCAAGGAATGTACTGGGAAAGTTATTAGAACCAATGGAAGTAAATAAGAAGAAAGAAAAGTGGATGAAAAAATAACCAGCCGTGACCAGGAATCGAACCTACGACCTTCGAATAACGCGTTCGATGCTCTAACCACTGAGCTACCACAGCGGCCTTCCCTCCATTCACTTTTTTGGGTTTATATGTGAATTTAGAAGTAGGAGTGACAGTCAGCGCCATCTATAAGTCAAGCGACGAGTGTGAAAACACTCTTATGCGCATGTTTGGCGTCACGTAGCGCGTGAACTTATTATGAGCGGGCAGCTGATTAATTGTCCCTTTTATAAAACCTAAAATACACCAAATCTGCCAGTACGAGACCCTCGTTCAAAGAAATAAGGGTAGAAGTGTAGGGAAAGAAGTGTATATATATTCGTAACAAATTAATATGTGTGTTCAATACTATAGGAGGTGCTAGCGGAGGACCAGCTCTAGGCAGTGGAACTCATCATGGCATGACGACGAGCGTCAGCACCCTGGGTAAGTGAAGTCATGGTCATAAGTTCCAAGTTCAGAGAGAAGGTGACGAAGGCGTGCATTATGAATGCCTCTTTCCCAACCGCCATTCAAAACGTTCTCACTGAGTGCGATTATGCCTCATTTTATTTTACCACGCTATTTGCAGCAGGATGTTTATCTTTTTGCCGCACAGGTTACGATATCCATCAGTCCATCAATAAATGAAATCAAATTTTATTCATTCACAATATGATGTACTAAATAAAGGCATACAGAAGGAGGATTTGTAGTGTAAAAGAAAACGGGACCTCCAATGCAACATAAGTATAACTATTTAATTGATAAAGATTGTAGTGAAAAGTGAGAGGTTTCAATAATCTAAATAATGAGACTCAGCTACAACCAAATGGCGTTAATAAGTGCGCGTCATTTGGTAATGCAAACTAAGCCCGAATAACATAAAATACTTAATAGAGGATGACAAGTCAAGGAAAAAAGCCTGTTCACATATTTCTTTTTATTACTTGTTTTTAAATACATGATGCTAATATACTGACTAAGTCGGGACACATGTAACATAGAAATTTACACTAATAATGTTTAATAAAATAAAATAATTTATTATGCATGTGAGACAAATAATTATATTTGTTGTCAAACGATTCTCCGGGTGTTCTTAAGTTAGAGAAATAAATGACTGAGTCACCCAAGATAGCTTACTAGTGAAACTTCTCACCACACATATTGATGATCTCCTGCTGTGCCTTTTTCTTGCATTATTCTTTGCACTGAGATGTTAACTTTTTTCGTAGCAGAGCATTCCTTTACATTCAGAGCTGCGCTTGAGAATTCAATGAGCAATTCTAGCTTTCAGAATTGTGTGTTGTCCCAATATCTAGAATACTAAGACTGGCATTTGAAACGCTTCTTCAATCTCTTATATTATCTTGATATTCGCTTGGATTGTATGTTTTCGAAATAATCACACACGTAATTTTGCTTATTTCGTGGGCATTACCGTTTTCACTTTCTTGTGACGCGCTTCTTCGCTTGGGGCGCGCAGTTATTCAACTTACATGCTGTTTCGCGAATGACGGGGACTGCTCTTGAAATAATAAAAACATGATGGGTGTGTATTTGTATACCTTCCAGAGTACACAGCAATGACACTTATTATTATTATATTATGAGGCATACGTATAAAGGCTCACGAATTGGGGTCGCTACTCAGATTACCGACGTACGGCCGTCGGTGCTTTCCACATTCGCTGATATTTGAGTGTCGCTTAGTACGAAAGGTCACCAGTTCACACAAACAAAAGCTTTTATCTTTACCAGCCCCGTTTCATCTTCTTTAAGGTACAATTATTTTACAATATCTAGATACGCAAGCCATACTTTTTTAATTTCAGTCACTATATTTTGTGAAATTGTCAAAACGCGTGTTATTCATGCTGCGCTTTGTACTATAAATCTGAAGTACTCTAAGGAAGTACGTTTTCTATAGTCTCCAATAGATGTGTCTTAACGTTAGGTGGAACTCTGTGTTCCTTGTATCACAAAGAGCAGTTCTACATTTGAGGTTTTTTTCCCCTTTAGGTTCTTCCAGCACAACCATCGTTCATAAGGTAACGGGTACTACGGGTGAGTGAAACTCTATTTAAAAGTTGCTGTGCTTATTACATTTCATTGTTACCATGAAGCATTCTATTGACAATTAATTCAGCAGGAATTACAACCGCATGTGTGAGATAAGCAATATGGCTTCCAGTGGTGATCCCTCGAGACAAAACCTGTTGGCAAAATCAATGCAAGCTTTGAGTGCGAGACTCATATGAGTACACTTCTAATACATTTTTTAGAATGGCAAAAAAATAAAAACTGCGTTTAGTTTGTCAGCTTTTCTTTAAGGAAAAGTCTATTCACAGGGTCTACTGTAAATGACGCGAAATTTCAAATGGAAAAACTCATCACAGGCGCCGTTAAATAACTTACAATCTTGTTTTGGAGGACATTTTAAGCAACAAATGAATGTGCATTGTATTTGTACTAGATGACAGTGATTATGCTTGTGTACGTAAGCACTCTAGCTTAATTTTAGAGCCCATTGTGGATTATTATGACAGAAATAAATATCTGACGGTTGCTTAAGCAACAAAAAAAAACAAATGGTCACACTGCAATGATCAAGAGCGCTTGGCAGGGACATGGTAACAAATCATCGTCAGATTATAAAACGCTGCCGCATTGATTCCGCTCTATTTCTCATCGCCGGAGAATGAATGAATAGGGTCGCGATAATTAGCCACAACCAATCACTTAGTCACGCACCAATTGTATATTTATTTAGATCAACCTAACAAGAGTGAAACATTTAATGGTAGCTTTTTCTGAGAGGCTGTTGTGAGAGGCCTTCACCTAAAAAAAAAATGATGACGTTTTAGCTCCTCCTTAGCATGTTTGCTCTAATTACTGAAACGCTATAATTCACTCTAACAAAATTTGAATATGTAATTTCTTTTGGTGAGTACAGACTTGTGGGCCACATCAATTTTTTAGTCACAAAGCGTTACAAAAAGAGCATAAATATCTGCAAAGAATGTGGTGGCGTCTCTTTACAGAATATCACGTCGTGATTAAGAACTCCCAATAAATAGTAAATTACCTTTTTATATTTTCCTTACAATGTTTGGTCTGGTTTGCATCACATTTTCAATAGCTAGCTTGGCTTCACTTTTCTGTCGACACCTGAACCCTGCCACAAGGAAGGAAATTCTTTGCCCGTAATATGGGCAATTCAAAACTATCTTGGAATATCATTTGCGCAAGGGCAAAGTAACCTATACGCATCCGTTAGACACCACGCCTACCTGTGCAAATGCACACTCTCCTGTTGCTGTTTTTGATAACAATAGTGAGTTTTAACTGGGCACTTTGTAATTGGTGGACCAGTCATTCATTTAAGCCAGCCACTCATTGCGCAAGTCACATGTTTCCACTTTTTGATTCTACACTTCTGTCAGCAAATATAACTTTCTTTGATGACACTCCACGCAGTGCCTAGCATTCGTACAGTTTTTTTTTCTGAAGTAGGTTGAAGCAATAGCACGACTCTTTGGTAGGACACCCGCTTACCACGCCGAGATAGTGTGTTCTATTTACACTCGATTTGAATTTTTTTATTTATTTGATTTTATCTCTTATGTTCGCCCTAGGGATGCGTTGAATTTTTAATCACCACCAAGGAGACTAACGACAACGAAGTTTCTGCAAAACGAGCTCTCTAATGCTATCGCATTAAAGTTGATGCGGTTGAACGCGGTTAAGCGAATTTTATTGTGCGTTAGCTTGATTTATGCTGTCCCAGAAGCTGCTCGGCACTCGAGAGACGCCACTTGCCAGATGCGACGTGAACGCACTTGCATCGGCTCCTTCTCTTTTAAATGTTCTTGGCCAGACGTTTACCGATCAACCTGGTTTATTCGACTAACCTGAACCAGTTTATCTTTTGGACCAAATGGAAACGCACTCTGCGCGAGTAGGCTACGTTTTCACCCTTTTATTAGCCCCGTGCCACGGTGGCACTCGGCTTGGCTTGCCAAGTGAGACGCTGCGAGGATGTCGCTCGAGGACATGGTCTTGGGTGAGGACATCTCCTGGCAGGAGGATGAAGCCTCTGGGTGGATTTTAGCCCACTGCCGGAAGAAGTGGTGTCTGAATTTACGCCCGGTGGCAGTACTGGTCCCGGTGCCAGTAATAGTGTCGCCCGCCCAGCGCACCCAAAGGTGCCGGTGCACAAGCTCATCGCCACGTTGCGTCAGCCGGGATGGCCTGAATATCACAACCGGGTCGTCATCCGTCTTAAGGGAGGTATGGACGTTCACAAAGTGAGTCGATTGAAGGTTACCTAAGATTTGGTAATGCCTGCTTGTCTCGGCCCGCTGCGGGCTGAGGAGGGTAATGTTTGTGCCATCGAAACGCAGAACATTTGTGATAAGCACGCCGCACGTTAGGAACGCGGAATCGTACGCTAATCCAAATTCGGATGGGAGAAAAGCTCCACGAAGTCTCAGCTTACGTGGCGCTTCCCAGAGATACGCGACGAGAAGTTGTTTGGGGTATTGACACGCCACCAGGGGATACGCGACGAGGAGTTGTTTGGGGTATTGACCCTGACCTCTCTTACGACTGTCTTCGCGAACTCTTCGTGTACGCAATAAATCCGAAGGTTCTTGGAGTACGGCGCATCAAGCGAACGCCGACGGTAATCGTCCTCTTCGACCAAACGAAAGCTTCAAACTACGTTATGTGTGGGATGACCATGATCCAGTGCACGCTCCACGGACGACAAGTTGACGCCTGTTGAACCTACGGAAAGCAGGGCATCGATCGCACGTTTTTCCCACTCCTACTGCCATCACCTGTCAAAACTGCATGGTCTCATTACCTCCTGAAAATGATACGTGCCATCCGATGTGCTCCATCATTGGAGGAGCACATCCGACGGTGGATCGGGCCTGCGAAAGCCGGTTCCACGACTCCTACACTTTTAGGCGTAGAAGGCGACGACGCCGACGAGCAAACCAGCAGTGTGCGTAGTTCGAGCCACAGCAATCTGCCGTGTCTGGATTCAACCAGGGGGATGAACTTGGATGAACTTGGTTGTTTGTGTAAATCATGGTGTATCGTTGTGGTGAAATAAATTTCAACTTTCAACTTTCAACTTTCAACCCCTAGGTGGGGTGCGAGCCACCACTGTCACTCGAGGAACCGGTCAGCCTCCTGTGTCCGGATTCAGCAAGAACCTACCTGGAATGATCGAGAGGGCCAGTACCTCGAGTCTCGCACAATCATGCAGTGCCAGCTGCCAGAGCAAGCTACAGCTAAGACACATCAGCTAGAGCGTGAGAATGCAACCCTGAGAAGTGAGATTCAGGAGATTTAGGCTCTAGTCGAGGTGCTTAGACAGCATGAACGCACGTCGAAAGTGGCCAGGAAAGTTCTGCAGGGAGAGGCGCAACCTATAGGCGACAATCAAAATGCCACATTGGTCGAAAGGTTGAGAAGGAGGGGCTTAACTGAGCAGTGCAGCGTGAAGTACGTGACCTTTATTTATAAAGGTCTACATTAAACCCAGTTTCAGAAGCACTGCGTTAGTGTGCAATTGTGTCAAGTCGTCAGTGAAGCTTTTGTCAGCAACTAACAATAAATCGGACCTCCAGGCTGTTTTCGCGGCATAACCTCAAGTTTATGCACGCGCTACATGTGCATTTATTCGAAACAAATCCTTTGGAGAAACTTTTGCTCACACTCAACCTTTCCTTTTAGGGGTGAAGCTCCCTAGGGTTTGGGTCTGTCTATCTTCCGTTGTTGTATGTAGCCACCAGCGCCACATACCCGCTCTAGAACGGGTATGTGCCACAGGGGAGGCGAGATGGAAGATTGCGATACTTGGAGTGTTCACTAGATGGCCGCACGGACGAACGCATAGACGTATGGACAGACAGACTAGCAGATGAACGGACGGATGGATGGACGCGCAGAGCGGTTCTGTGTCACAGGGTATGTGAGGGAGATGGTGGTACTCGAAATGTTCACTAGATGGACGCACGGATGAACGGACAGACAAGCTAGAAGGTGGACAGACAGATGGACGGATGCGAGGACGGATGGATGCACGAATGAACGGAGAGACGGATGGACAGATGGATGGACTCACGGGCAGACACACGGACAGACAGACCGACGCATTGATGGACGCACGGATGGTCGCGCGCACGGATGGAAGCAAGAATGAACGGACGGACGGAAGCACGGACGGGCTGATGGACACTTCATCTCACTGATCATCATTCACTTCATGGATATGCTGTGATTTTTTTACGTTTAAGCGGCACCCTTCCTCAAGGTAGTCTGTCGGGTCTAATCTGTAAAATAGACATTGTTTTGCCCCTAGGCATTTTAATGTTTCGGCAATCAGTGCGACACGATTTATATTGTTTGTGTCGCTTGTGTCGTGTATTCAATCTTTCTCCATCGCGTTTTCGCGCTGTTCCCCTCAGTATCACGTGCCAAGTAGCCCTTCAAGAAACCCTTTTGCAATTTATATGATTCGTTATTTGCATTACGAGAATGGCACCCTCTTTAGGTACATCGGCATTCGGTTGTGAACGTGTTGCGCTAGCCCTCTAAAAATCACTTATATCAAAACGTTTGCACACGGGCTGGTTAAGCGAGTTATTTCAAGCTTAGCTCTAAATACTCACCATAAGGTTATAATAAACTCTACAAAGTATTTTTATTCACGTGCCTAAGAAAGGCCGATGATTACTCGAGAAGACAATGAGGACTATTTGTATTCAATGATTTGCTGACAAATTCCCTGCACCGGTAAGCTATGCTGGAAGCCTCGTGTTCAACGCATTGTTACAAATACCCGAGGCCTACTAGCCGTAACAAATCTCCTTTAAACTGCTACGCTTTTTGTTCTGGGAGTGGATGTGAGAGAAGACAGATAGAGAGGAGATAACGGGAGTTCGCGCCGGTTCATCATGATAATTTCCTCTATGAAATACGAGAAATCTCGAGAATGAAAGCTCTGCTCTAGAAAAGGTCTTTCTTGTGCTTTTATTCCAAAATGGGAGATCACCATGGACGATTGTACAGAGTAATCAGAGCATTTCCGACAACTTTGACTGCGAAAACCTAACGCCAAACGCGCTCCTCCCTCCACCCGAAATTCGTCTTGAAAGTTCGTTCATTCAATGAAATAAATCAGTACAAATCGTGGCACACACAACTGAACACATATTACTGAAAACTGACAGGCAGAGATGACAAGAAGAAAGGATGCTATTGGTGGTAATCAGAATGCAAATGGGAAGAATAGGGGACGAAACTATAACTCCCCACTGGCAGGAACGGAGCCTGCTACCTTCAAATAAAACGTTCAATACTCCATCAAGGAAGCTGTGGCGGCGGTCATCCCCCGGTCCATATTATAGCGTTCATGTTTTGTACGTTTATATCGTATGTACGTCTTCCTCTATTTCCATCAAATTTCGTTGAAGCTATTGACCCCCTGAAGGTAACTTCCCTCGCTGAAGCGGCAGCATTTGCGAAGGGAATGAGCTGCTAGCTAGAAGAGCTGAATTAGGAGCTAGTTAAAGTAACAAATGGGACAGTTCGCACTCTTCCTGTGTTACCCGTGCGTTCTTTTTGTGCACCTTTATTTGCCTTAGAGCAGTGCACAGCCAGCTTCTAGTTACTTACCCTTCTTTCCTGTGACGTTCCGATTTTTCGTTGTTACATTTATTGTTTCGCTCTTGAGCTGAAACTGGGACAGTTTCAAATGCGAATGCATGTCTTAGTCAAGCTATGTCAGGCATCCGTCGGGATCCATCCACCGCCCTCTTGCATATCAGCAGCTCGGGCGCGTGCGTCCTTAGCAACCATAGGCCTCACCATGTCACGCGTCGGCGTCTGCAGCTGTCAGCAACAGCTGCGGGCGCACGCGCTTAACCTCACCCCTAGCTACCGGAGACTCCGCCTTCCCCTCCTTGACTTGAACGTGACTCGCCACCGCTTCAGTGCAGTAAGTTTGAAACGCGTTTGTAGCTTTTCTGCTGCAAGGGTTTGTGTAGCGTTTGTGTTGATATGACGCTGACATTATCGCCGTCAGGTACAATGACAGGTGTAGTGCTTCATCGCTCCTTCTCTCGCCGTTTCGGTGATTCGCTCGGAGGATTTCAAGCTGAACGGTCGTGCCCCCACTATCTCCGACGACAGCGTAGCTCTAGTCGAACTGGTTCACCCTCTGCGGTCTCCTGACGTTGTGAAGCTCTCGCTGTGAGGTGCCCCGTTCTTGGACTACTTCAACCGTATCCCAACTTTCTGATCTCCTTCTTCTGTCACTTGCCTGTCCTACTTCTTATTTTTCCACTATTATTTTTGTGCCACCTTCCCCCCACTCCTATAAGGCACTGCGCCGAGTCACCCATGAGGCAGACAGAAATTACGTGCCTTTTTTGCTTTTCAATAACCACTAACCACCGTTCACTCTCTTCTTCTAACGCTAATTTCTCACGCGTGAAATGCCATCATGGACGCTACGAAATGCATTCGCAATTCTTCACAATTTCATTCGGGCAATTGGGCCATTTTTATACGCAGAGTTTTCTTTCCCCTGGATATTGCAGAAATTTTACAGAAAACATAAGTATTTGTGGTATTGATGTGCTTCGCTGTTCATAAATAAAATTGTTGGCGCAGCAAGACAGGAAAAACTTGAATGTTTTGTTAATTCATAAGTGCGTTTGGCAAAGGCCTCCGATCATATGACTATGCTATTTGTTTCTGGCTTCCTCAGCCTACTACTTTTGGCGTTCGGTACCACAGGAGTCCCCATTCTTGGGGCGCTTTTCTGAACTGCTCGCTGTGGAATTATCACCCAGCCGCTCGGGAGCCAATCCACAAATTCGACTGCATCTACGAGACGTTGGATGAAGGAACGTTGCCGCAAGCACCGCTGGGCCATCGCGTGACTGCTGAAAGGGTTTGAGGGGGACATGCATAGACGGGTGGTTAGGCGCCACCACTTTGCCATCACGTGATTTCTGAGAGAATGCAAGATAAAGAGGCCACAGCTGCACTGTTCAAGTGCACACACGGACAGAGGAAGTGTGGCAGCTTGGGCTAGTGTGTATGACATGACGATAGTTATAGCGCGAAAACACAACGATGGCGTGCCCTTCTTGTCTCTTTGTCATCGTTCTGTTCGTCGTCGTTCTGTTCTCGCGCTATAACTATCGACTGAGGGACACGAGTATGAGCCATTAAAGGTCTATACCTTAATATTGCATTCTGTACTTCCTTTCTCAGGCGCAGCAGGAGGCATGACCGGATTTGGTGGAGCCGGTATCGGTGGAGCCAGCATAGGTTTGCCAGGAACAATAGGTAAGGGTGACCCTTACACATCGACACTATCGAACGCTCTTTGTACGTGCAGGAAAACGCCACGCTAGTTCTCTAAACAAACTCTCAGACTCATCATATAAATAAAATTCAGGCTCTGCTCACTTGCGTTGCACTGCTTCTCACGTGGTCGTAATGAATACTTTTGCAACATGGCGAAAGATCAGTTTACTGATCCTGAAGCTGTAACGCTGCTTCCTCCTTGTGCCTCTACATTTTAAACAGAAACATGTCCAGATCTGGCGATCTGTTCCTGCGTCTAGCATTGGCGGTTTAGTGTGATATCACACTAAAAAACCGAAAAGACACTTGTTGCTTTAAAGGGAAGGGTGAAAAGGGACATTGTACGCTAGATAATTGGTTCCTCAAGTCGAATGGCCCAATAGCCTTTCACACCGGTGTGACGAGGCTCCGGAGCGCCAGCTGTCTCTGCCCGAGTGAGTGAAATGTATCTAACATTTTAAAAAAGTACATCCTACGACTTTGCAATCATCAAAACCAGCTGTCTTCAGTAAATAATCATATGACATGTGATATTGCGCCACCTTATCACCACACAACGGACAAGTCATGGCATAGAGTAAGATATAGGTGGCTACATAATATTCAAGAGAGAAGGAAAGAACTAATAAACAATCAGTTAATAATGTCAGGCATTGCCGGCCACCCTTAGCTGTCGGCGGCAATCTCTTGAAACACGGCAGCAGTAATGGCTTAACTGATGATGTCTTGATAGACGTTATTGTCAAAGATTAGGATAACTACTTGTTTGAAATCTTCTACGGTCTGTGATATCCTCTCCATCTAAAAATTTGTGAAGAATCCTACAGTCATGGCACGTATCACGCTAGTGAGCAAGAACATCTATAGGATTTGTGGTTTTTATTATGGGGCGTATGGTGCTATGCTGAGTCAGTGAATTCTCGATCGGCACTCCCATTACCCTCGAGCTCAGAGTACTCAAGGCACCAGACGAGCCTGTAAATCTGGGTAAATTAGTATTCATCAGATTTAGAGCCGCGAAGGGCCGGATATCGGAAAGAGCCTTCCCAGTTCCTGTAATTCTGTTTCCGAGATTAAAGATATCTCCTTCCCGTTGCATTTTTTAGCTATAGCTATTATCCTAACATCAACCTCGGAGTCTCCAGGTGACCATTCATCTCTTTCTTACTCCTCTTTTTTTCTATCTCTTTCCTTTTTATTATACCCCTCTCCTCCACCCCAAGTGTAAGGTAGACAACCGAGCCAAGCTTGGTTAACCTTCCCGCCTTTTCTCTCTATTTCTCACTTTCTTGGAGGTTGACCTCGAACTTAAGGAAGCAAAAAGGGAAATGCTTGTCCTTGATTTATCTTCCACGTCTTGAATGTCCCTACCTTAAGCTGAGTGCAACAGTTTAGTGCCACAGCTTGAATATGTATGCATACTTACATTTTACAGAATAACAGAATGCGAGTAAACGTCTCAAAGTAATTGCGATTATGTGGGGAAGTTACACATTCACCGGCTGTCGCACTTTTTCTTTGAGCAACTGGTGGTGGCAGCGGCCTCGGAGGAGTAGGTGCAGTGCCTGGTGTTGTGGGTAAGAAGACGTCATCTTTCTTCATAACTTCTGAGGGGAATGGCAAATTACTGGCTACATACTACTTAATGTTGGGAAGTTTTCAACGCGATAGCGTTAGAGAACTCATGTCGCAGAAATTCCACCGTCGACGTTGGCACCGTTGGTTGTGAGCGAAAAGTCGTCCATGAGCAAAAAATCATCCGTGAGCGAAAAATTGAGAAAGAAGCAAATAAAATGAAGGACAAAATTTTCGGTCTCATTCAGGATCAAACCTTGGCCTTTCGCGTGGCAAGCAGGCGTCCTACCATAAAGCCACGATGTTACTCGCAGCTGCTTCGAGGAAAAAAAAACACTACATAAATGTCATGCAGTGGAAGAAGTCTCCTTAACGCATTTTGTTCGACAGGTGTCACGACGGTAACGAGCCCATTCGCCGATTTGTACGCGTGATTGGGAAGCACTTCATTGGATGCGACACTGCCTCTGTGCTATTATGTTTTTTTTTTCCTTTTCCGTATTGTTAATTTTTGGGTACCGTTTTGTATTATTATTTTATTTTTCGCTGCAGAACTTTGTGATATAGAGTAGCCGAGGCAATAGGCACCTCAACCTCTACACAACAAAACAGTTAAAACAGAACAGAACAGCAATTGGGAGGCCATCAAACTACGTTGAAAAAGGCCGGGATAGTGCAGCCATCGCCGCTAAAACACACAGGAACTTTCAAACAGCACTAAAAATGGACACCTATGTCCATCTAGCTGAAAACACATCATGTCTTTCGAGAGGCGTTGATTAAGCAAACAGCAAACGCTAAACAATGTGCTGCCATTTGTGAGGCATTGTGAGACTCTATGGCCCCCGAAATGGCCAGCGCGTGGCTTGTATCTTGGAGGCCATGCGACTATTGGTTTAAATCAAAAACCTGTATTACCATTCGGGCGCGCGCGCTGGTACAATCTACTGTGTGCATGCGTGCGTGTGAGTGTGTGTATGTGTGTGTGTGTGTGTGTAATAAAACACACTAATAAGTATGCACTTAGTGGCTGAAGGGCGCACTAGAGTCCGAGTTTCGCTATCGCGTTCAACTCTAAAAGGCAAAGCTTGAGGGTCCCCCAATTTTTTACTGGTGTAATAACGAATAACCATTCTCTTGTAGAGTTAACCAACCCACTAATTATCAAAAATGTGCACTCAACACTTCTGTTAATTTCACACCACATCTTCAATTTCTACAAGTTTAATAGGTGGAACCACAATAGCACGCACGTCGTTATTACACATATACGAATGAAGCAAGTCATTTTTGCACGTCAATATCACTGGATATTGTCAGTAACATGCTGACTACTTTCCGTTTTCGCAACGAAAGCTGTATATGACTAGACGTACGAAACATTGTTCGTGACGAGAAACACTAAACGTCTTCTCCGTTGGCTGCTTCATCACCTACGTCGTTTTCTACGTTGAATACAAACGCACGCGTCATAGGGAGCGCCGTCAGTGACACCATTTATATCTTCGCCGCCCTGCTGCTGAGCCAGCGTGGAGCAGCTTCAACGAAGTGGCTTTGAAATACGAAAAAAGCGAAGAAAACGATTGGCCGCGTATTTGCGTGCTTCACTGCGAATGCCATCGAAATACGATAGTCTTGTGCCGGCAAAGTGGCCATTTATGTTCTCACTTGCTTAAGACAGCACCTCCTTTTGTTGAATCGGGCGCATTTGGTTAACATTGAAAAAATAGGGGAGGCACTGCGTGAAATATGGCCGGCATTTGGCGGTGCCGTCGGGAAATATATAACCTTCTGCAGAACCCAGGGTCACTGATGGTGAGAGGGATTGGGAGAATACGGGTACCTATGCGTAACACTCCTTGCAGTAACTTGTCACGTGCTGCCATGCCTACGAAACTACCGAGAACGAAGTGGACGTAGTCGTGAGGAGACAAGCGCGTGGGCCATCGAAAACTGATGCCTTGGGTGACGGCACACCATCTAGTGATTATTGTTAAAATCACTTGTGAGGTGACCGCAGCGGCGACCTTGAGCAGTGACCGTATATAATGTACACTGGTGACACTGGTATAGACAACAATGGCCGCCGGACAAGGCGTGAGCATGCGAAGCTTGCCGAGCAAGCTACTAAAAAGGGCTGTGCTGTCTCTCAGCGGAGATCACCCCAACAGCGCTGAACGGCAACACCACCCAGATTATGGAGAAATTGAGAGAACGTAGGAGAGCAGAGAAACAGGTTACGACAAATGCGGTAATTCTGCCTCCCCCTGTCCACACGTGCGTGCGTCGCCTTTCAGCCGTGGGCGCGTGAAGAATTAGGTGTCGCAGGAAGCTTCAGCTTACAACTTCTACGCTGGTAGGGCATGGATCGTAGCGAAATCCGAAAACAGAAAAAAAATTAAAAGAAAACAGCACCGACAGCTCACCCGTGAGAAAATTCATGTTCACCGGGGTGATTCAGCAGTCCGGGTATAATACCCCTGTCACATGGGCACCCGCGAACACCGTTTAGCTTCTTCTTCCTTACGACAAGGGAGATGCGGTCCGTGTCACACGGCAACCCTTACGCAAACGAAGGCAAACGGAACATTTCGCAAAGGACGTTTGACGATCTCCCTTTGCCGCGGAACGAGGTACTCTCGTTCCCAGTATCGGCAGGTCAGAAAAAAATTCAAGCACTAAATCACCGTAGTGACAACAATAAGTACATTTTGGCAATATCAAACGTTCTTTTGTTGCAGTACTCATTCATAACGTATGTTTCTTTGGCGCGGTGTGGAGGCCATCGTCCATGCGTGAGATTCTTGCCGTCGCCGTGTTTGCGTGGGCCCGGGAGAGGAATGACAGCGCTGCATCATTGTCACCTGCTTCGACGGCTGAAGGAATGAGTAATGGGACCAGACCTAATTAAGTGGTGACTTGGGATGCGCTCAGGAGGGAAGGAAACGCCAGAACTATGGTACACGGGCTACAAAACCAACTAGTCGCCGAGAAAACAAACCTAGCGTTAGGCACAAGGTGGCTAGCGTCGCTGCTACAATTGGCAAATGTGTTTCCATTTGATATAATTCTTAATCAAATGCTTTGTTGCCTTCAGACTTACTTAATATTGTGTTTTCGTAAAAACCGCGCAACGAATATTCACAAAAAGCACCTATAGAAAATTGGGATACTTTTGTGAAACTCAAAGAGTGCCGGCTGAGCCCCCTCGCGGTGACTATTGCAACCTTGTCATTGCCGTGTGACACTGATACAACTTCATCTCCGTCGAACTACCTAGTGGAGCTTGACGTTAACGGAGTTTAACAGAGTTCAGGGGTGGCCGTGTGACATGGGTATAAGAAGCCCGGGTGGGGAACTGCAAACCGAGGATCCGGAAGCCTTTTGAGCTGAACGCAAGCGACGACGGCAAGCAGAGTAAACGGCGTTGTACGCCGAGTGAATGGGGCAATGACGGAAACGCGTTCACCGGGGCCGAAGCCTGCTTCCGGCGGGAGTTCCTCGAGAGGCTTCGGCCGGGACATCTGCAACCGCCTAGGACCGCATGTTTCAACGTCAATGAACTATGTACTGAATGCTTGGGCGGCTATTTTTTTTAGAACGCTATTATTTTTCTCCATCTCCCTCGGGCTGTAATAAATGGAAGAAACTTGTCTAGGCAGTTGGCTATTAGGGGCTCAGTTAATTGGTTAAACTTTCAGCTGCTATGATTTTAACCAGTCATTTCAAGAGTGCTTTGAGCACTTGCATTGTTGAATTGGTCATGCTTCTTGGAGCGATAATAATTCTACAAGACCCATGTGGTCTTTGTTTTAATATCGTAATACAAGTTTGATCAAGTCCACTTTGCGCAGCCTGCATTGCTTGACATTATTGATCGCAAAAAGGTTGTAGTTTATATGAATATCTGCGTACATCTTCATTCGAAGCCCCCCCCCCCCCCTCCCCTTTTTTTTCTTTAGAGCACAGCTCTTCGGTAACCGTTCTTGCATTGAGCGGTGTCACCATTAGCGTCGGTGGCGTAGCAGATTGAGTGAACGAGGTCGAGAGAGAGAGTGAACTCGGAGTCTGTTGATATCACGAGTTTGATCTTTTACCCCGCTTCCTTCTTCCATCAAGCGCAGTGGTCCTTCGGTAGAAGACCAAGCGCATACAGCATTGGCACGCGTATCGCAGCTGGTTTTGCTAGTCGAACCGGGGTTTTCTACGTTTCGCTTGTTTCGCGAGGGCTGCAATGCGCTCGGTGGTGTGCGTAGACCTCGAGCCCTGGCCGTTTCTGTGGCAATATGTAACGGATGTTACACTGCTACAGCTGCAGATTGCCAAAACATCAAACAATGCTGGCGCTCCCCCAGACCGAAGCTGCTTTCAGAGTTCACATGAGGCAGTGCCGTAATTATTGGTGATTTTTTATTGTCTTTCTTTAGCTTCCCTTCTTAGTAGAGTGACTTGTTGGGTGAGTTCATTCTTATAACAGCCTTATCGCAAAACGCGAAAACGAGAGAAGGACTTCACAAACACAGCGCAAGCTATGAACTCATTTTATTCGAAAAGCGCACGCGTATATACACGTGAACAGAGTCAGGAGTCACAACTCACATGAGGTATCAAGAATTCGATTAGTGGCATGCGCTAAAGAAATAACTCTCAGTGGAATCCCTTCTTACAGTGATAGGGCTGGATTTTGAGTCTCTACTCTATACTTATCAAATATTTTCTCAGAAATCGGGTTTTGCATTTACAACTAAACCGGGAATGGTTCATCTCACATTACAAATTAAAATTTATCCTATGAAATTTCCCATTACACGTTGCAAGTATGCTGTATTTATTCTTGGTTAGAAATTGTATATGCCTGTGTCTTGTACAATAGATTGTCTTATGCTTCAACGCCATTAGTAGTTCATGAATCAGTTGTATACAATAACAAAGTCCGTCATTATGCAACATTCCTTAATTCATTGTATCTAGTGTTCACCCGCTGGTCTTCAAATGAAATGTTTCATTGGCACTATATGCGAGAAAATTTCACATTTCTTCTTGCTTTAGGTCCTACAGGTGGTAGTAATGGTGGTGGTCTTAGAGGAGGCCTTGGTAGTACCCTTGGTGTTGGCCTTGGTGGTGGACGCAGTACTGTACTAGGAGGCGCTGTCGGAGGTACGTGAAACTGCTGCCTAGATGCCAAAGCGAGTGCCGTAGATAATAAATACACTGCTGTGTTCGGAAGCTACACTGCTTGTCGAACAAAGCGCTTAAATGTCGGAATAAGCTTAGCCATTATTCTAGCAACAAATACTCATTTTATCGCTCATGCAGCACTAAAATATCAGTCCTGTGAACACTTATGATGCTGCTTTACGATGTGCAAAATCTCCATCAGTTTCGGAATTCGTACCGCTGCTTCGAGAACCTCATTGTGTTAGTTCTTTTTTCTTGTAAATCTTTATTTCTTATAGAAGAGCTATGGTACAGCACGAAGAACTTAATCTAAAGATCCAGAGAAGTGCCACCCCTTAGGGTGACTCCGCAGGCCTCTCCGCGTAGGGACAGTTAGACATAGCCTAAATAACCTAAAAATGTTTCAATGTCAGTTACTCCACGCACAATAAAATGTTTTGGTATCTATATAGTAATTAAGCTGGTGTACTCCCCAGCGGAATGTCGTCGAGGAGCCAGCCTCTTTAATAATGGAAAATTAGATAGCTATGCAGCATTCGCTTTCTAAATCCTGTGATCTTTGCAGCTATATACACTGCACTGTACTCTGCGTCGCATATCAGACTGTGAACACCACTGATACTGCTGCCACTTTACCCTTTATGCAGAGAGATTTTTTCTGAAGTAACAGTGTAACAAAATATTTTCACACGGGTCTGTCTGGCACTAAATATTTCTGCTAAGGTGATGTACATAGCGCTTTAGCTCATGTGGTATCTTTTCTCATTCTTGCACTATAGCGCCAACCAACAGCTAGGTAACGTGATTTGTGCTATGGGTGGCGGCACCTATGCTGATCTATTTCATTTATTTATTTTCATTATACTGCCTAAAGCATCATATATACAATTTCATCCAAAAAACAACAAAAAACATTGGTACTCTTTATTTTCATGAATAGTTTTTTCCGTCCTGAACCACACTGAGTTAAAGTTATCCTTAACGAGCTTCCTATCACTGCGTCAATATTGTGACTCAAATACTAACAAAGGGAATTAAAGCGAAAAAAAATTACGGTATACATTCACGCTCCGTGGTAATTTATTTTCTTTCCCATAGTTTTAGGGCCAGCGGGCATAAAAAATACTGAGTGGACTCGGTATTGTCGCAGGACTCGGCACGCACGGCGCACATGGTGGGATCAGCTCTCATAGTACTGCACAAGGTTCCAGCGGCCTCAGCATTGTTGGGATCTCAGGCGGGTCATTTGGAGGTCAAGGTAGGCATGGCCACTCATGAGGAATCTTGAAGCCGTGTACTTTATGAGGACTGATACGTGGACACTGAACCTTTGAAGTGCTTGAGCTGCTAACGCTACTCTTGAAATGGGCAAATACAAGGAACGAACACATGCTCGACTTTGCAGAATGGGGTGGCTCAATACCAGTTTCTCCTTATATAGTTATGGCTTATTAATTACCGTTATAGTTATTTTTATTGAACATCCTCACCTGATGTGGATGTACAGACTAAAAGCAAGAGGTCTGACTAGACTGAAAATAAGCCCATGTAAGAGACGTAACGACCCACGTTCTCTTCATCCTATCGAGTAAATGGGGCCACAAAATTTATTTGCTCCTAGTGAAACAGTGTTGAAAAAAAGTGATCGAAACAATACGAAACACATTATTCATGAGGGTGCTAAACAAATATGGAACGCAAAGCTATTTATAACAAAACAGTAAATCTATAAGGCAACGTGCACGAATATGTCATGGAAGGAGCCGTACCATACCATGTGCTTCTTTTACTTCATGGCGTAGGTGGTACCAATGGTGGCTTGGGTGGCGTTGGAGGTGGTGCACTGGGCGCTGCAGGTAAGTCTGGCGCAAATAATCCAGAAGTATTTTCTGCATTGTATCTCTAAAAAAGCGCCACAATATTTTTTTGAACTGATTGTTGTGGTGAGCTTATTCAGGGCGAGATGCGCTCGAGTTCATGAGAGAAACAAGGTGAACAGCATACTCCTTGTATTGAAGGCCGTTTTGATGCAAATTAGAATGCCACAAAAACAAAACGTGGTAGTTGGAATTGGCTTCACCAATCTCAAGGAGCTATAGCGATAACATGTCCGTAGAAAGCTACCAAGTTGCCGTATCCGTTCATGACTATCGACATTCAGCGTGAAACACTTGTAACATCTTAACCATACAAATGCAGGTACAAAGACGAAGGCTCGTCACGTGTACTTATAGTGAGGCTACTGAAAGGAAGCCTGCCAGACAACGTCGCCTTCAGTTTTTTTTCTGAATATAAAACATCCTAATAATTAAAAACCAGTGAATACTGCGGATACACTAAGTGTACTCATTTATCAGTGAAAAAAGGCATATCCAATAATTCTGAAATATGTATTTGTGAGTTGCACTACCACCTTTTGCTCTTTCTGTCTCGGGAAACAAACATTTCTCTGTACTATTGCGAATTCGTCACCCTAACAGTTTTCATTGAATCACAGGGCTCCTTCCGCTTCACCAGCCAGCTGAAGACGTTTAGGGGGCCAATTGAATCAGACAAAATTTTATTATTAGAAAGAATTACTGCTACACCTGCATGGAAGCAGTAATGAACATACAGGTACACGTGCCTTTGAAGCTACCCACCGTTTCTACACCAACCTTTGGTACCATTTTACAGCATTCAGTAACTCGGCTCTTTCCGCATTCTTGCCTTAAAAAACACCTATTTATTAACGTGGTACCGCCCCGCCGCGGTGGTCTAGTGGCTAAGGTACTCGGCTGCTGACCCGCAGGGCGCGGGTTCGAATCTCGGCTGCGGCGGCTGCATTTCCGATGGAGGCGGAAATGTTGTAGGCCCGTGTGCTCAGATTTGGGTGCACGTTAAAGAACCCCAGGTGGTCTAAATTTCCGGAGCCCTCCACTACGGCGTCTCTCATAATCATATAGTAGTTTTGGTACGTTAAACCCCACATATCAATCAATTATTAACGTGATACCGCCGAAATGTTCGTTTCGCAAAAACTACGCGGTCGGCATCGGTGTTCGTTTTGGAGTTGTATCAGCTTCGTCTATGAGTGAGAAAAAAATCAGATGCAAATAAAATAAATTACAAAAATATCAGGTTGGAGGCAAATGCGTTAGAGGCAAATGGTCTACCACAAAGTCACGCCATTGTCTGAAAATTTTCCTAAAAAATAGAAAAAAGTTGCTCTGTATCTGCATGTTAATCTGCAAAAGTCGTCGAAAGACAATAGTCTTGCGTGTGGAGAGAGTGAACAAAACATTTATTTGATGTTCTGCGCAAGAAAATCGGTGAATGGTATTTTGGGGGCGCTGCGTTAGAGTGCCTCGAGCGTGCGGCGGAGGTGAACGAGCGCATCAAATCACGCCACACGTGAGACATGAGTGCCATCTGGCAGCTTTCTAGGAAAACAAAGCGCGTGGTTCTGAGACGGGTGTGCGCGCCCGTCTCAGATGTGATAAGGTGTAGAACGCAAGGCTATGAGTAGGTGCCACCACCGTCTCGCCCTAGCAAAGCGTTGGAAACACTCGCCTTTCCGTGCAAGCGTTGGATGGTCAGCGCAGCGTGATAAGTGCTACAGTCCTTAAAATTACTTATGTATGCCTTTTCTAGTAAAAGACGCACATGCAGAGAATATGCGTGTTGTTATGGTGCCCGTACGCAATAATAGCTTTTTAATTGACAGTTGCACAAGTATAAACGCTGAAGCTTGAGCAACATTGGTGGGCGCTCGGATAGAGTCGACCGTTACAAGTACCCGGTGCTGTTAGGAGTGGACAAAGAGACAAATGTACCGAAAGACAGACAGTTCCAAAATTTTTGCGTCGAAGGTCTCCAAGAAAGACTATCGTCTTTAAAATTTAATGTCATACAATAGGATGAGTCTTGCTACGGCATGTAATATTGCATGGCAGATACGTAGATCCGCACCAGGCATCAAAACATGTGAATTGCGGAAGAAGTTCATGATTTAAACGCGCCCCCATTGCAAAACCCTGAAACATTTATTCAACATCAGCAGGCAAATCATCAACGAAGTGAAATGCTGCGTAGGCTCACATGTTGGTTTACGCACGCGGGCTTCAAAACAATAGTTTAAATCGTTCAAAACAATAACTATCGCGCAGTCGACACATCGCAAACGTACTTGCAGTAGGAATTTTCGGGCAGTTTGAAGCGGCCGGCGTTACGCGTCAGGCGTCTGATTCCTTGAGGTGAAGTTTAGCCTTCAAAACTGAAGCCAGGCTAGCAAATTAGTGGGCGGTGGTGACGCGGCCCGTTTACGCTATCGCTTTCTATTCTTGAAGGAGAAGCCCAAAAAGTCGCCACGTTTTCTTGCCCATTCGATTTCCATTCAGTGAAAAGACATTTTTCACAGAATGATTACTTCAGTTCTAAATCTCATTTTCCTTCATTTTGAACATCTTGTAGGTGGCCTTGGAGCTGGCAGTGGATCATTGTTGGTCGGTGTAGGTGAGTGAGCAACCCACCTCTTTAAAATGTCAGGGCAGTGACAGTCGTCGCCACTCCTGAAAGTTTATCTGATATATAGTTTGCTCTACCTGGTGGTACTATTAGGTGTTACTGCTGGTGCTAATAATAATGAAACGCCGCTGTATAGTTGTCTACTCATTATGATGCGATTATCATGCGACCCACTGAAATTCTATTTTTCATGAGAGCAGTATTATGAGCAACATTATTTTGTTTTCAATAAGCTGTTTAAAAGCGTAAAGGATGCCCGCTAAACACAAAGGCTTTTTATGATTCAGAAAACTTGAATGAACATTCACTTCCTGTAGGCCACGGAACGGTAGCTCACTGATTCCTCTGAGTGACAGAATTGTCAAGTACAAGAAAACATTGAAGCAACAACGTCTCGAAGACTTAAATCGCGCCCTCTCCCCACCACACACAATAAAGCATACCCTGTAAGAATATGAGCATATAACATATCGGCACCAAGCCATCTTCTATTTTACCACAGATTATGACAGGGTTGGCATTTTAGTCACCTGCCACTCTTCCGCTAACTCTCTAATGCAGTTTGTGAATATACTGGAGCCAATATAATTCATGAGGATGATGATCATGTTACTGTGATCCTTTCTGAAAGCAGGTGATAGTAAATGAAGCTTGAAGTCACTGTATCACTTCAGCCAACGTTTAGATGAGCGGTCTTGTCTTCAAGTTGCTGCGTTCAAGGTGCCAAGTCCGCTTTTGGAAAAATTGATACTATCCGTTGTTTCAAGGATTTTTCGTAGCGAAAAGCTACCAGGTTCCCTTCAACTTCTACCTTTATTATAGCCACTTTCAGATTTATTATACCTCAAAATATATGTTGGCATTGCTCATTAGCTAAGGTTATTCACTGTAGATTATTTGTTTTCTCTATTATCTCTTCCTTTTTGTCAACATTATCCAAGACGTCTTTTTAGCAGACTTGGTTTAGTTACATTTACTTTACTATTCTTGAAATATATCGCACAGGTCACCGCAATCGCTTACAAGTTTACCACAAGACACGTGCTATACATCTCCTGCGTGAATCATTTTTTTTCTTTAGCGAACTTTGAGCGACCTAAATAGAACGAGCCCATCGTTCAGCAGTAGTCACTGCACGATAAGTTAGTCAGCCGAATGATCACGGGGTATAATTTACATCAGTTCACTATTTCCTGGAGTAGTCTTTGTATATTACCTTTATAAAAAAAACGGCAGTAATATTGACTTGCCGAATCGACACTTTTTTTCGCGTTTTTTTTTAGGTTCTGGCGGAGCTCCCCATGGTGCCGGAACTGTTGGAACGTCAGGTAAATGAAAGTTATGCTTTATTGCTGAAAGAAGCACAAGTACCTAATAACAGAAAGTTCGTGGGTCGTTAATGTCATAAAGGGTGCTTACCAGCGCCAACAACAGGGCAGGAGGGGACAGGAAAAGAGACGAGACAGAGCGATGAACTGCCAACAACTTATTTGTGTTTCGCGCATGACTAGAGCGACTGGTAACCGTATAAAAGCGAATACCTCCACAACAAATAAATTGTTGGCAGTTCAGTGCTCTGTCGTCTCTTCTCCTGTCCCCTCCTTCCCTGCCGTTTGCGCTGGTAAGCACCCTTTATGATGTTATACCAACACGCCCAATCCCACTGTCTCTTGAGTCGTTAATGTGAGCGATTGTTCTGATCACACTCATGGATGCACTGAACGATCCTAAATCTACTACGCGAAACGTTTGGAGGGTAAAAAAATGACCCCGAATCTGCTGCAAATATCGTTGAAAGACGTTAGTGTTGCGTCTGGAGAGAGTAAACAAAACGTTTATTTGATGTTCTGCGCAAGAAAATTGGTCAATGGTATTCTCGAGGCGCTGCGTTACAGTGCCACGAGCGTGTAGCGTAGGCAAACGAGCGCATCAAGGCACGTTAGACGCGAGCACCATCTGGCAGTTATCTTCGAAAACGAAGGCGTGCGTGCCCGCGGGGAAAGATGCGCGCCTGTCTCAAAGGTGATAAGGTGTAGAACGTAAAGCGACGAGCAGGTGCCACCACCCTGTGGTCGTAGCAAAGCGTTGGAAACACTTACCTTTTTGAACATTGCGTTGCACTGTCAGCACAGCGCGATAAACGCTACAGTCCTTAGAGTTGTGTGTGCCTCTTCTAGTATAAAGGCAGACATACAAAACATCAACGTGTTGTTATGGCGCCTCAGATATGCGCATTAATTGCTTTTTAATTGACAATAGCACAACTACAAATGCTAAACCTTGAGCAATATTGGTGGGCGCTGCGGAAGGTGTCGGCCGTTAGATGCCGGTTGAGGTATCGTTAAAGGTGGACAAACAGACAAATGTACAGACAGACAGACCAAACTTTTTTTGTAGAAGGTCCTCAAGAAAGACTATCATCTTTAAAAATAGAAGCGAATAAATGTGACGGAGGCTTTTGGTGGTGACCATGAGCAACCAATTTCTACGCAAGGCATATTTACTAAGTTTCTTCCAACCAGCATACGCAAAAGTATTGAACTGCATGTGACTCATCATTTCACACTTAGCTGCGACTCGACAGTCGATATACCGCAACAGTTGGTTGTTTCCACTGTATGTCCCTCCTTGATCAACGGTTATTTTAAGTTCTGCATAAACGTGTTGCTTGGCGAAATTGTTGAAACAAGTCGATGTAAGTCATTTTTATAGTGCAAAGTATAACTTTTCTTCCCCTCTCCCCTTCCCTAGTGCAGGGTAGCCTACCGGGGCTCAGCCCTGGTTAACCTCCCTGCCTTTCTCCTGGCGTTCTTTCTCTCTCTCTCTCTCTCTCTAATTTCAGTACATGCCAACCAACCACGACAACCAGCTCAGTTAGCTTTTCTTTCCTCTCTTTATTTTTTCTTTTTCTTTGCTTCTTCCTTTCGTCCTTCTTTTTCGTTCTTTCTTTCACATTCACTCGAAGCAATTGGTAGAAATGGACTTCGGAAACACTGAAAAACCAAAAGGCACCCATGTATAGGCAGCGCCAAACTGACAATAGTTGGAGAGAAGACGCATAACTTGGAAATACGGGTACTGTGACATAATTATACACAATAAATTACGGAGGATGAGTGCAATTGGTAATAAAAAGTATTTAAAACGTTCTTATTTAGATTGCTTCACCCAACGCCCACTTGGCACACATTAGGCGTCAGAAGGTTAGCCAGCTGAGTTTACTTACTAAGTGTAGTAAAAAGCTGTTCTCTATTGTTTATTTATTCAATATTTCATTTATTCAAATTGTTTAGCTTCTGGTGTTGGCGCACAAGGTGCAAGGTTCACGCATGGAATGTTGGGTGAGTGTGTTTAGGAGCTCCTTTTAAAAATTGGCAACGCGGTATATTAGGTATTTATACATCTTTGTATTTTCAATAGGTTCTAGCAGCGGTCACTACGACACCTTATCATTATCTCAAACTTCAGGTAAGCGCCAACGATGAGTCTGTAAATGAGCAGTTACTATTAAGTTGTGAGCTTAAGTACTATAGCGCCGAATAGTCAGATTTCTCAGCACCAATAGTTGTAAAACCGAGACATAAAGTTGGGTGTATCTGGAATTTAAGGTGATGAAATGTTCATGTATCGCTGGAGCCGATATTTTTACAAGCCATCTTTGAAGCAGGCTACAGCTAAGCAACTGAAGCCTTTATGACAAGAAGTCCTCTTGTCAAAACATTGGCTTCAACGACCCGCGACGACCCCCCATGTTAACCAGCTTTTAATCTTTGCGAGCTTCTATGGTCTTTCCCTGAATCTGGAGCCCTTTTTTGTTGTTGTTGGACAGCGAAGCATGAAAACAGAAGACCGAAAAATGGTCCAGTGAAGTGGTTACTGATCAAACACTCTGGTGTTTGATCAGTAGACAGAAAGCATTGCAAAGAACAGTTGTTGCATAATTTTTCTACGACCATCTTTGATGTGGTGGTTTCGCATGTCAACCTCACGTGATAAAAATTGGCATGTCGCTAGCGAAATATCACTACTGCGCTTTCATCTCGTTTAATAGACTTCATATCAGTTCACTTCGTTTAGTCTTGAGCCTTCGAAATACGTAATGTAATGACAAATTAGTAAGAGCCCTTTAATGCGCTTTCTTCATCAGCTGAGTAAGGATTGACTCACCGGCATGTTGCCTCAAAGCAGTGTATTCTTTTATCATTTTTGCATCCTTAGGCTCCCAAGGTGTTCACGCTGGCACTGGATTATCTTCGTCTACTTTGGGTAAGTCGAGCTGAGACCTAATGAATGGCCTAATGATTCGTTGAGTAATATGTAGTCAACATAATCAAATGCACCCAGTGCTGAGGTAAAGGGGCGTCAGTGCATTTACTAAAAGAGATGCAGTTGTGTTCTGGATAATAGACTGAGTTTAAGAACCAGCGCGTTCACATTTGCCCGTCTACCGTATTGAACGTTTATGTGCTTCATAAAAGTAGTATATAACGCTTGGCACAGAGCACACCACATGGTCTGACAAAACACGTCACCGTTTATCAATCATCAGGAGATATTTCATTCACCTGCATAGAATAAATTTCGTGTCCCGTTTGATCGTCATTGTTCAGTGATGTTACCTATGCAAGCACAAGTAACTCCCACTGTAGAATACAAGTAATATCTCACATCAGAATCTGCACTTTCCCTCGTGCTCCAAACGTTCCATTTTACGCGAACGCATTTCATGGTGTCGTCAGTGTCGTTGACACATGAAGAATATGCACAAGTTATCCATCACCTACCTTGGCATGTGCTGCCTACTTCTGGAACAACCTAAGAGAAATGCGTCAAACTTTCCTGTTGCACTGCCTATCACTTTGATTGGATGAACGAAAACTATATCATGCGTAACATGGACAAAGTGTGAGAAGTATTAGTGCTACCACTATATCAAACTTTTAGACTTCAGCGCGGATATGATCATTTAACTTTTTCTTTTTAATTTTTTTAGTTTCTGTCGGCAATGTTGTCGGGGGTTCTGGCATCAGTGCTGGAGGCAATCGTGGTGGCAGTGCCAGCGGTGGTACACTTTCCACGGGAATTTCAGGTGAGGGGCGTTATATACTTCCATTGAAAATCTATAGGATCCATATAGAACAATGAAATTTACACGACTTGAGATGATGCTAAACAAATCTTGGGTCTGAGCAAAGCTAGAAACTTCAAGTAGCGAAAAAAAATAAAACAGCCCCTTCCTTGGTATTATTTACTTGACATTGTTAAATATACATGCAAGAAATACCGATAGGTTTATCCGAGTAGTCAACAAAACTTTGAGGAACAATGCACTTGATCTCATTCTTGCATGCGTCAGCTGTACTCGCGCTCCAGAAATATGCGCAGAACTGATAAGCAATAACATGACTTGCTTGACTATGTACGGCTGCATTCATTTGACATTTCGTTCAGTCAATTTTCTAATGTAAAGAGTAAGTGAGTGAAATAATTTTATTTGGCCCACAATCAGCATCAGTTAACTCGGTGTCACCAGGCAAGAAACACTTTATAAATATCTCATCGAATACATTCCGATGTTTTTGATATAGAATGCGGTGAATAAAATGTAAGGAATGCCCTTGCAATTCATCAAAACAAATACGTATTTCTCGAGCTAATATTGCACCTTCGCGCTTAAACCGAACGTGTTTCTGTTCAACTACAACATTGAGCCATGAACCGCCCTGAGCCACTGTGATTTCTTAGCACGTGAAGTGCTAAGTGAAGTGTTTTTCATGAGGAAGAAATAATAAAACGAACACATGTACGCCTAGATTAAGGCATGCGTAAAAAGCACCAGATGATTTAAATGAGTTCGAACTTCTCCACAACAATGGCTCACATGATCATGTCGCGATTTTGGCACTAAAGCGCCAAAAATATAATAAAAGTCGCTCTGAATGTTTTGTAGACATAATATCATGCATGGAGTATCATATCTAGAATTTCTGGGGTGGCACTATTTCCGCCATCTCACTTAAATGCTAGGCCAGTTGGTTAGCTCGCTACAAAACCCTGTTTTTCTACTCAGCTTCCCTGAGCATTTTTTTAGCCTAAATGAGCTGGACCAACGGTAGGATATAGTTTCCTATCAAGAAGATGAAGTAACTTTAAATAAGGAAGAGGAAGAAAAAAGTGCCACGTCGTAAGTGTCTATGCGCATAGGAGGACCCCTCGGCAACACGACACAGCGGATGGGGTAATGGGGATAAAAGGTAAAGGCGGAATAAACAGACGAGGAGAGAAACACGACGCAGAAGTACAGCTTAACATGGCTTTTTTTTTACATCTCGTTTCTATCAAGAAAATTAGAATAAACTTGCACCCTTGGAGCACCAAAACACCATGGTCTTACCATGGGCATCACTGCTGTCTTGGTCAACACACAGCTTTCATGTTACTAAACGTGATCTTGGCTTTCGGTGTTGTATAGACCTGACCAGGTGTGATACAGTAAGTTGTATACATGAAGGAACGATTAGAATGACCTCAGTAGTATTTTCGTCCACCAAAAAAACGGACGAATGAAGTGTAAATTTAAGGGCTCGTTTTCTTTGTTAGACAGAATATTAACGAGAATAAGAAGACAATAATACCAAAAAAAGTGTTGGACATTTTATCAAAGGTAACTGAATGTAATTGTGAAGAGAGAAATTTGAACGAAACGATAGTTTTTAACCATTGTATTGAATATACAAGCAAATGTGTTCTCTCTAATTATTCGTTTCTTAGCCAATTCTGAATGGGAGTGAGCTAAATTTACAAGCTTTCATCATCATCATCATCATCATCATCATCATCAGCTTGTCACTGGTACGTTCTATTCCTGCCAGCGGCCAGCTATCTTTTCGTCTACTTTCCTTTCTTCACCATGAAAAAGGAAATTTTAAAAGCTCGTTTTTCTTTGTTATTCACAAAATTGATGAAAGCTGACAGGCAATTATGTCTTTTTTAGCATTATTGTCAGGACCAGCAGTTTTTACAACTATATACATGAGTATAATTCTATACTTTTTGAAAAAAAAAAAGGTGTAGCAGTAAGAAAACACTGCATATAAATTTGAAGTTAGAAGACATACATCGAGTGCTGACCTAAAGAAATACAGTTATATTAATATGATGTATATTACACAATGGCGATATTTATGAATATCACCAGTGGTGGCGATGTCGTCAAATTTTGGTTGCAGCTATACCTTTACAAGCATCGGCAATTTTAATAAGCCTACATGAGGTTCACAGTGCGAAAAGCCAGTCTTTTGGAATGTAAGCAATTGTTAATCTTGTTATAGGAGCTACGGGTGGAGTTACTGGTGGAGCCGGAGCTGGTATGTCCACTAGCATAGGTAAGCATAGAGTTTATTGTCACCGCATCAATGAGCGAAATACCAGTTCATTGTCTTAAATTTTACGTGCCTGGCAAAATTAACGTCAAAGTCTAGGAAACAGCGTAAATTTAGAGAAGTTGAAATTTAAGAAAGTCCTCACGAGTTCAAAAAACTAGCTCTATAATATCATTGTGTGACTGCATTGCACATCTGCAGCTATAAATAAGCATTTGGAGCTTACATTTGAAACGCTCACGAGTCTTGCAGGTTACGGTGAAACATGGTACCTCGTAAAACACTATGCATTTTTTACTTCTGAATTATTTTGAAGTTAATGAAGGGTCAATGTGCGTGAAAAATTTCTTCTCAGACATCACAGCTGATTTCGAAGGCAGTAAAAAAAATTTAACAGAGTAGAGCTCTAACAATAATTATTTATGATTTCATTCAACGTAGTAAGATACAGTGCCGAATAAACATGCATTTTACCCCCTGTTGCATTTTGTATTTTATACGATTTATAATTTACATGACTGATAGTCCATTGAAGCAGACAGTGATTGTGCACACATGAAGTTGAAGTCATGTCAAGCTTGCCAGTCACAATTAACATCACATTTTAAGTTTAGATTTGCTTGCTTCGTGCCAAATATATGTCTTTATTACAGAAATTTGTAAACTCGTGCGTTTTGCTGTTATTCATACATTTTTAAACAATACGCTTGCCTTGGAGTGTAAGCTAATTCTACTCGATAGCTTTGATGCATTTTTTTTCCTAAAAATACCCCGTGGAGCGAATCGCACGTTTTAAGCAGACCCTACATTCAGTGAAATATTTCATTTATTTACTTCACTTGTTCTCGAATGATTTATCACAAAGCTGAAGTAAGCTATCAGAAAAGCTGCGAGTGAAAAAATTCAGAAAGAATAAGTCATCATGAAGTACCAAACTTGTTTTCTTTCTAGTATGCTAGAAAATATATAAACTATTTTTTTGTCACCTTTGCACTTCTTTTTTTTCTAGTTGCTGGTGGCAGCAGTTCTCGCCATTTCGGATCACACGTGGTCGTGACAGGTGGTAGGGGTGAGTGTTTAACCCCTTTTCAAGCATAGGCGCTGCGCGACAGAAAACTGTGTTATAAGCATGTGCTATTGTATTGCAAGTTCAAAATTAATGCCATAATTGGAGTACATTATATTATTAAAGCAGAACCTTGTGCATAGCATTATTTTCAAGCTGTGTACCGATTTTGTGTCACTTTAGCCGAATCGGCACAAATTATCACCATGAGTGCATGAGCTGAGCAGAACTTTCAAGCATCTGGTTCATTTTTCAGTACATCGAACGACATCATTATTCTTATGTTTTCAGCATTTACTCTTTTTGCGCAAATCTTATTTCATGGTTAGGAAAGTGAACTAAAGTTCTCTAAAACAATTTACCAGCCTAAAAGCATCATTCTCTGGTCAATTTGTCGTTCCTCAACTGACTTGCTTAACGTAAAAGCTTCAGCCTTCTTCGCAACAGTTGATTTGCGCCTAAATAGCGTAATACATCAAAAGAACTGAATTGAAAATGAACGAAATCACGGAAAGAAAAGCCTAGCTCACATTAAGTTAAACCTGTGTGGTGGTAATGCTGATTTGACGTGAGTCGCAATAGTTAGATAGTGTAGATAACTCGCCTGCTACAGGTCTTACGCTCTCGTATCTTCTATGGCCTAATACTTTTTTTTTTTGAAATAGAAGAAAACGTTCAATCTGGCATTGTGGCACTGAATGAACTGCTTTGTTGAAAGTAGCACAATATGTAAAACCTTGTGTTTATTAAGGCCATAGCATTAAAGAACTCGGTTTGCAGTAATTCCTGTGTCGTCGCCAGCATCCGTGGTTGTAAGCGAAAAGTAAGCGTTGTCCGTGGGGGAAAACTCGAGATTGACTGAAATACAGAAATAATTAAAATATATATATCAGAAGGAAAGTGAACCCAGGACTTCGATGTGACGAGCAGTTGAGATCCCAATGCTGCGCCCGTGCTCGAACGATCCTCCGAAGAGAGAGAGAGAGAGATAAATAGAGAGGAAAGGCAGGGAGGTTAACCAAGCTTGGCTCGGTTGGCTACCCTACACTTGGGGTGGGGGAAAAGGGGAATAATAGAACGAAAAGAGACAGAAAAGAAGAGGAGTAAGAAAGAGAAGCATAAATAGTCAGCTCGAAACTACACAGCACGGCCTCGCACAGTTCTTTCACAAGCGGTCGTGAAGTTTGGTGTTCCTTAAAAAGTACAAGAGGGCTTTCGTGGCTTTGCGCGTATGGGAAGCTGTTGGCCAAGGTCCCAGGATCTTCTCTTCTGTAAGCGGCCGTGAATCCAGCTGACAGAGCTTGGCTTCCATAATACGTCGTTCGGTCTGGTATGCCGGGCAATGACATAGAATGTGCTCAAGCGTTTCCTCGCAGGCGCAGATGTTGCATGCCGAAGTGCTCGCCATTCCAAGGAGACGAGAGTACGAATTCGTAAATGCCACGCCCAACCTCATACGACACAGTAAAGTTTCAGCGCATCGTGGGAACCCGGATGGCAAACGAAGTTGCAAGTTTGGGTCGATCGAATACAGGTGCGTGTTGGAGAAACCCTGCGTATTCCATTGTAGAAGAGCTATACGGCGAGCAAGTGATTGTAGTAGCCTTGCAGCGTCCGTTCTCAAGAGTGGTATGGGCGTGCGCTGGTCTTGGTCATGAGCCGATCGAGCAGCTTCATCTGCGCGGTCATTGCCAACGATTCCGCAATGACTCGGCAACCACTGAAATACAATATCGTGACCTTCCGCGAGCGCTTCGTGGTAGTCGTGCCTTATCTGATATACTGATTGTTCATGTAGCCCGTGCTGCAGAACAAACCGTAGTGACTGTAAGGCTGACCTGGAGTCGCAAAAGATGGCCCATTGGTTAGGTTCCTGGTGAAGAATGTACTTTACTGCACCTTGAAGTGCTGCGAGCTCTGCTGCTGTCGACGTCGTGGTGTGAGAAAATTTGTACTGAAGCAACACATTTTCAGATGGAACAACCACTGCTCCTGTGGAGCTGTTGGAATTAGTGGAGCCATCGGTGTAAACATGTATGCGGTCGAAGTACCTTTCGTCCAACAGGTGCAAAGTCAGTTGCTTCAGGGCTAGCGTTGACATGCGTGCCTTCTTAAAGATACCAGGAACTGATAAGCGCACGTCAGGTTGACGAAGACTCCATGGCGCAGTTGCTGGATGCATGGCAAGTTTGAAGCCAGGCGGTAGTATGTCCTGATGTTTTGTCACGATACCGCAGTACGAAGAATGGGGCCTCCGAGCTGTCAAACACGCTAAATGATGTGACGGTAGCCGTGATAAATGCCGAATGTGCGCTCTCAGCGTCTCGACAATGATGTGCGTTGTGACCGGTTGTTCTTGTGCAATAGCAATAGTTGACACTGTCGATGAGCATCTTGGAAGACCAAGGCATGTCCGAAGTGCTTGGGCTTGTACGCTTTGCAGTGCACGGATGTTAGTCTTGCACGTGTTGGACAGAACCGGAAGGCTGTACCGGAGAGTTCCGAGAAAGAGGGCTGTATAAAGCTGCAACATGGAGTGCACGGATGGGCCCCATGATTTTCCGGCGACGAACTTGAATACATTCTCAATGCCAATGAGCTTTTTCTTCAGGTATCCTCCGAAAGTAACACTATCGGTATGGTACGTAGTGCGAGAAGTTTCGATAACACAAGCAATACTGTGTGGCACGAGCATAGAACCACGTTAGGAGTCGAAACATGTGAATTGAGTGACAAGTTGGTCGAAGAGGCATACGAAGCACGCATGCATAATTAATTATCATTATGAACAACAGCATGAGCAACATGCGCAGTTGCGCAGTGCGTGCTGCTTAACGGACACGTTTTGGGCAACTCTGCAACTGACAAAACAAAATATTAGGCTCGCAACTGAAATATTGCTCCATTACCAGTATAACAAATAATCATGTAATACTATGAATGAAAATTTGCAATATCTTGCATTTTTCTTGTAGTATCTAGGGCGCCAAGCTTCGTCTCGTCGTAACCGAAGCCATTTTTCTCGGCACGAGTGTCCGCTATAAGGGGTACGGAAATAGTAATTTTAAGTTCAAATATGATAAGACTAGAACCAAACCGAAGTAATTACTGGTTTTCTAATATAAAACAGCTGTTTTATAGCTAATAATACGTGATGTTTAGATAATAGGATTCATAATTCCTGCCTTCAAGCCCAAAGCCAGCATGAGGAAAAGTATGTGGCCTTTCTACATGTAATTAACTCTTCAGTGTGCGAGTGATAGACCGTGAAAATCTGGTTCTCTTATCAGCTTAGCTGGTGGTGTTACGTCAGCTGTCAGGTTTCCTGCATGTGCTAGGCCAGAGTGGGCAGAATTCAAACTACTATCGCCCCAACTCATTCTTTACGTCGGTCTAGTATACTTTAGAAATATTCAAAAGTATGCAATAAATATGCTCGTTTACTAATGGCGTCTACTAGGTTCCAAGACTGAGGAAAATACGATGTCTTTCTATGCTAAATATTAACAATTCAAGCATTCCCGTACTTCAGTTATGCCTTTTTCTGTTGATGTACCTTAATTTGTTCTGGTCCCCGATCGTCAAATGCTGTGATACACTTTTGAAATCGCCAAGCCTCTTAGAAGGAAAGAATAAAACAGTAAAGAAGGCAGGAATATCGACCAAATGCATGTTCGATTCACTACCCAGCGCCAGGAAATGAGAAAGAAGAGTACAAATAAGAGATAGTAGGAAGTAAGAAAGTGATCAATAGGATCACTTATGGGCCTGTGAGGCCTCTATTTATTATTACTGAGCACGGAAGGCCTTGAAGATGCTTCAAAGTGGCTTGTTGGCATTCTGCGTCATACCATCACGGGTACCAAGTCTTCCTTTGAAAGCGCACGTAGCGACGCCTCCATGGCGGCCGACACCAAGGCCGACAGCAAAGCGCAAGAATCCGGCCTGGCCACTTTGATCAATGCACTCTTTCTGATGTATGCGATCAGCTTTCGTCCATGTGGCCCATTTTCATAGACAGCTACGTTTTTACTCGAGTAATTCTAGTTGTAGGCTAATAGCTTCATTTATATTTACTAATGTGGTCTGTTGAGTCTGTAGATGGCCCATTCTTTCTCTTATACCGTAGTACAGGCCATATATGTCTTTGGAATGTCGCAGTCAACTGCCAATTCCACGATCTACATGGTAAGACCACATATTGGTGCAAGGCTACATTTAGCATTGCTTCCAGTGTGCTAAAACCCAACTATTGCAGCCTTAGCCGCCATGCATTCGTTAGTCTCTTACTGCTAAAATGAGAGTTTTGGTGTTTTCATTTCTAGAAGCATTATATTACCATGAAGTAAGCCATAGTTAAAAACTTCAGATCTACCTCGAGCAGAGAAGCTTTCTAAACGTGCACCTCAGTATACGTTCGTGGGTCGCATTCGTCTCATTGGTATTGTCAGTCTACGTAAAATGGTACGCTCGCTTACCACTAACGTTGTCTATTTAAACAAATCATTTGATTCACGCTGAATATACAATTTTTTTATATTCAGGACATACTAATTCACAAGCAGCTGGTGCCCTTGGAGCTGGTCAGATTGGAGGCAGCTCGATTGGAGGCAGTTCGATTGGAGGTGGTCTGGTTGGAGGCGTTTCGACTGGGACCGGTCGAACTCAAACCGGTCATATTGGTGCCACTCAGATTGGCACCGCTCACACCAGTGGTCAGATTGGAGTGGGTGGTATTGTTGCTGGTCAGCTTGGAAATGGACATATTGGCAGTGGTGGTGCAACTACCTCAAGTGGTGCGGGTGCGTGCAGATTTGTCATTTTTAGGTGGTTGCTGACACATACTTCTCGCGCCTCTGCTGATGATATACATGATAGTGATTACTAAAGTAAAAAGTTTTCCGTCGTTCGCCTTGACCTTATGATAAAAGATTTCCCATACCTATAATCTTCACTAAGAAGTTGTTAAAAGGCCACAGAAAAATATGCTGGCTGAAACAAAGCATTTTGCATAATTGTATTGCTCACTTCATAATTAATTTGTTACCGCAGCAAATACGAAAGTCATACAGTTTTCTGTCCTTCGTGCCGTAGCTACACGCTGTATTAATACGAGTGACCATTTAGCTAACGTAAATCGTCATAGTGGACGGTACATACCACGAACACCAACATTTATATTGACGCGCGACCAGTGCCCATAACGTTTCACAGCTTTTCGTCTTTTAGCTTACTCTCAGATAGTGCTCGAAAATCTTCAGTCAAATTAGGTGCACTGAATCATTTCATCAGTGCACAGCCTGCACTGAATTCCGAAACGATTTATTTTCTTTTTCTCAGGATCTGCTGCCGGTAATTTTGGCGTTGCTGGTGGATCTCTGTCTAATGGTAGAGGTAAGCACAGAATACACAGCCTCGACAAACTTTATCATGTCGTGTTATTACTTCATCTTTTATGGGTGGGTAAATTTTTCAAAGCACAAAGCTAATGAAGCATTGTTTCACTTAACCCTTTCAACGCCAACTTTTAGGAACCGTCTGTAAATGTGTCAAATCACTACAACGTTACTTCAAGATCTTCAATATTCTACTGAAACAAAAATAACGAAATAATTGTTGAATCTATGTGTGTCATTGAAACTCATTTTAATTAAGTTGCAATTAGGTATCTTTTTATTTTGAAGCCACTAATGTTTACTTTTGGCATAAACGGAATCTAATTTCAGGCTAGAAATATACCGCAAATTTATTTTTGGTTATATCAACCATGAGCAAGGAAAATTTCTGCTTTTACATTGCTTGCAGGAAGCGGCACGTCGCACGACTCGTCAAACGGGGTAGTGCCTTCAGAAAAGCGATCATACGTATCAATACACTGCAAAATGAGGGGAAATAAAGACAAATTAGTCATGCAGGAGGTCCAATTCATCTAATGTACAATATATCTTGCTCTTTCTCAGCTTTTACTTCATGCAATTAACAAAAACGAGTGGGGTACAAAAGCGTGTACATAGTGTCTTGAAGGGTTAAATTGAAGTCAATATTTAGTGCCTACCAAGGAAAGTCGAAGTATTCAATTTTTTTTTAATTAGCACGTCCTGGTTTTGTTAAAAGTCACGCCAGACACGTTAACAATACTCCATTGTTAAAAGAAAGCACTGAGAAATGTGTTAAATTAGCACAGCTAGCAGAACGGCTTGGTCAGTTCACATGTTCGTGTAAGCGTGCAGCGCAGCGCAGACGAAGGACAAAGAAACGGACGACACCAACGCTATACTGTTGTCTGATGTCTTTGTCCTCTGTCTCCCCCTCCCACCGACTGTCAACGATTGTTGATTCTGCCAGTGTAGCTTCCAACTAGCACAAGACAAATAAGCTGGAAACATGTGAAAGCACGCTACAAATCCAACAAAACACTCGTATTAAAAAGATTCCAAAAATATCTGTGACAATAAGTTCACGAGGCATTGAACTCCAATGCTCAGACCAACTCATTATTGCTTAAAAATGCGGTTCACAAATTTTACAGTGTTAGTTCTCAAGCACAATCAACTGCAATGAATTTTATCCTCCCAGTTGTTTTTCAGAAAAAAAAAAGTCGTAAACAAAACGAAAAGAAATATAATGAAACTAAGAAACAATGACACACACTGTAGAAAATGTATCGTCATTGTAACATTAGTCAGCTTTAAGTCTTAATATGGTTTTCTTTTTGGTTGCAGGTGTCTTGATCACTCGCACTCACACTCAAGTAACAGAGGTACACACTACGGGCAGTTCAAGTGAGAACAATTCTACTTACTTATATATTCATGCTGTGTGTCTATAGCCAAACACTTGTGTAATGATTTCAACATGGGAAAATTTCTCGAGAAAACAGCAGATTTAGTTATCAAAGCTTGTGCAACAAAGAATGACACTTAATCCAGCTTTTCGGCTATAGTGGTGTCATGTTCGTTAGACCTCACTCCCCAGTCTCCGCAACTCGAAGGTCTTATCCCCACACAGTCCGCTCACACACTGTTCACACAGAACCGATGTCTGCTGTTGCCACCTCATCAACGGGGTGCCGCATGCCCTCATATCAATACCGATGGATGTCCTCATACCTGTCCCTCTCTTGAAGCGTGAAGCTCCCGCCCTGCCGACCATGGAGGATAGTATTTGGCGAGTTGGTCGGCATGGGCCTCTCTACAAGCTTTTTCAGTCTGCGGGTGGGCGAGCTTGAATGTATTTGGACCAACACGTCTGTAGATACGGAATGGTCCATTTCGCTTTGGTAAGAGCTTTGACGAGATGCCCCTTGCAGCGTCACTGACTATGTGGGTTTCACGTAAAACAAGGCCACCTTCCTCCAATGTCATGGCTCGCCGTCGCTGATGGTAGTGCTGGTTTCGAGCATGCCAAGCATGTTGCTGATGCTGCCGTGTAGCCTCCATGATCTCCGCCAAATGGGACTGAAGTTCTGCTGCTAATGCATGAGAAGCCGATGCATCCGGCTCGGCATCCTGCTTCTCTTCGGTAGGTTGCCAGAGGGTTCGTAGTTCAAGGCCATAGATAGCAAAGAAGGGTTGGGGTGTACCCAGTAGACACTCACGGCAGTTCGCATTGCAAAAGCAATCTCGGGAATGTATTGGTCTTAGTTTTTGTGCTCATTGCAGTATGCACGAAGGCACTGCTACACGGTGCCATTATGCCATTCGACCATTTGTCCTGCTGGCCTAGAGGGTACAGTGTGGCGCTCCAAGATTCTTCATCGCCTCAGGAGGTTCTTCCATAACTTACCAACACAGAGTTTCCCGTTATCGCTAGAAACAGCAATAGGTGCCCCATTGGTTGCGAAACTTTATTGTGGTCCTGCAAGGCGCGCGTCAGCGCGCAGTAGGCGACTCCCACGTCGAGACCGTTCGGCCAAGCCTATCGGCTGCTCCGCGGGCCTGCTGGGCGGCCCAAAGTTGGTCGGCCAGGAGCGAGCTGGGTAGGGCCGCCTCCCACCTGACCGTTGTAGTGTTGGGGTTAGTGTACATTGCCTTGCACTCCCAGAGCATGTGCGCCAGCGTGAATACATCCTCACATGCGGGGCTAGCGTCATTGGGGAACACGTCAGGATAAATAGCGTGAAGGGATCTCAAATTAGGGTACGTGTGGGTCTGCAGTAGTCTGAGCATAAGGGCCTGTGGCCTATTAGGATTTGGGTGAGGAGGTGGATATAGTCTTCGTCTGCAGATGAAACCTTCCACACGGCTTGCTGTTTGCTGTGTTGTTGCAGCACGAAGAGGGAAGAGCTCAATGAATTTGGTGAATTTGCCAACAATGACTAGCAAATGGTGTGCCCCCGAGGGCTAGTAGGTAATGGCCCCATCAAGTCAATACTAAGTTTTTCATTGGTGCAGCATGCCATTAATTTGCCATAAATCTCTCGGGTTTGCAACGCTGTCCTTTCGTCCTTTGACAGACTGAGCAACCACGGACATACTTTGATATGTCATTGTTCATGCCCAACCACACAAACTTATCCCTGATGCGCTGCAATGTCTTGAATAACCCTGCATGGGCACTTGTTGGGTGTTCATGGGCCATCTGCCGTACCAAGGAATGAAAGTGAGCAGGCAACCAAGCTACTGCATGGTCACCGCGGCATTGTACCAAAACGACCGATGAACCTAGATGGGATGTGGATGATAGGTCCTCCAGGAGACGGCTTTGGGCAGTGCCTTTTGGCAGAGATTCTCCCTGTATATTCTTTGTTATGTCACACAAAAGGGCATCACGTTGTTGTTCCTGTGATAATTTTCCCGCATTGTTTATTACACTGAGGTCCTCAAAAGTGGTCAGCAGGCAGGAGCCAAACGTGTCAGAGCCTTCTTCAGTGTCTAAGTTAAGTGGCAAAGACTCTCAGGCATTCATTTAGCTGCGCCCCGCCGTGGTGATCTAGTGGCTAAGCTACTAGGCTGCTGGCCCGCAGGTCGCGGGATTGAATCCCGTCTGCGGCGGCTGCGTTTCCGATGGAGCGGAAATGTTGTAGGCAAGTGTGCTCATATTTAGGTGCACGTTAAAACCCTCCAGGTCGTCGAAATTTTCGGAGCCCTCCATTATGGCGTTTCTGAAAATCATATGGTGGTTTTGGGACGTTAAATCCCAAATATCAATCAATCGGTCTTTTAGCTGCTGTCTTGAAGTCTGGCTCAACAGGTGCCCGGCTAAGGGCATCTGCAGGGATGTTGGCCTTCCCGCGATGGTGCTTACTTTTGCACGGAAACCCTTGAAGGCATAGCACCCAGTGGCGCACACGAAGAGATGCTTGCTCAGTGGTGAACATCCAGGCTAATGATGAATGATCACAGTGGACTTCAAATTCTGTGAAGTCCAAACAGGGTCACAGTTTCTTCACAGCCCATACAACAGCCAAACACTCCCACTCCTGGACTGTGTAATTACACTCCGAGACCAAGAAGCCTTTGCTGATGAATGAAACTGGCTTCGAAATGTCATCCCGACGTGTGGCAGCTTGGGCTAGTTCGTATGCTATGACGATAGTTATAGCGCGAGAATAGAACGACGACACAGAGACAAGAAGGACACGAAGGATAGTTATAGCGCGAGTGCGGAACGACGATGCAGAGACAAGAAGGACACGAGCGCTCGTGCCCTTCTTGTCTTTGTGTCGTCATTCTGTTCTTGCTCTCTAACCATCGCCATGTCATCTGGACGTTGCAGCAGCACTGCTGCTATACCCACACTACTGGCATCTGTTTCAACTATGAATGATGCCCCGCCGTGGTTGTCTAGTGGCTAAGGTACTCGGCTGCTGACCCGCAGGTTGCGGGTTCGTATCCTGGCAGCGGAGGCTGCATTTCCTATGGAGCCGGAAATGTTGTAGGCCCGTGTGCTCAGTTTGGGTGCAGGTTAAAGAACCCCAGGTGGTCAAAATTTCTGGAGCCCTCCCCTACGGCGTCTCTCATAATCATATGGTGGTTTTGGGACGTTAAACCCCAAATATAGAACAACTATGAATGGTGCATTGAGGTTCGGCAAGCTGAACTGCAACTGTTGCCAGCATTGCATGGAGAGTTGCAAATGACCGTTCTTCAATGCCCGTCCACTGCCATCGCTGTTGCTGCTTGAGCAAGTTCGTCAATGGCTTAGAAGTGAGAGAAAATTGTGGAAGAAAGTTCCTGCAAAATCCAGCCAAGCCCGAAAATACCTGCAGTTGCTTCCTGTTAGAAGGTCGTTGATATTCTGCCACTGCAGGCACCTAATCTGGGTCTGGCCGGCACTCTCCTGGAGAAACAACATGACCGAGAAAGATAAGGGATTGGGTGCATTGTTGGATTTTGGCGAGATGAATTGTAAGTCCTGCATTCGCGATGCGTTGGAGAACTTCACGGACATGTACCAGCTGATCTTCTATTGTTAGAGAGTACACCGAGACATCATCCAGGAATGGCATGGCAAATATGTGGTTTATGCCCTCATAAACCCTGTCCGTCAAAGCTTGAAATGTGGCTGGGCCTCCTGCCACACCAAACGCCATTTTTTTGAACTCAAAGATGACCCTATGACATATGAATGCAGTCTTCTCAACATCTGTTCCGGTAGTGGAATTTGGAAGAGCTCCTGGGACAAGTCAAAGCTTGTGAACCACTGGGCATTACCTAGTTGCGCCGATAGCCAGTCAGTGTAAGGCATCGGGTACACTGGTACATTCGTGCAGGAATTCAAATGTCTGTAGTCAACAGCCACACGGTAGCCACCGGATTTTTTCCCACTAGAACCGGTTCACTTGTCCAGCGACTTGTGCTGCGCCTGATCAGGCCTCCTTTGAGAATCTCGTCCAAACAGGCATCCATGATGTGTTGTTTCTTTGGATTGACTGGGCGCAGCTTTGTGCGCACTAGTGTGCTGTCACCTGTGTCGATACAGTGCTCAATGAGGGTAGTACAACCAGGCCACTTTGTGAACAGTGCCTTGTACTCTCCCAACAGGACCCTGAACTCGTTCAATACCTCTGAACGCTGTCCTGAGCCACTAATGGTGTTGCATGTCACAATGTCTGGGTGTTTCTTAAACAAACCTCCAAGGCATTCGGCATCATCCACTGGATCTGGGACAACCTTTTTATTACGTTTGGCAAAGGGCACAACAAGCTGTGGTTCCATGTGCAGAGTCCACCCTCCCAAAGCTATGTGCAAGGACATGCCAGTGGCTGTAAGGAAGTCCCTTTCAAGAACCACAACTTGGCACAGGTCGGGCAGACAGAGAAATTTTTGAACCCGTGAGCCGCCATTCCTCTCTATCCTCCATTTGGTAGACACGGAGCTTTTGGGCAACCTCATGCCAGGCGAAGTGTTCGAATTTCGCGTTTGCTTTTCCCCCGAAGAGCACGCCGTACTGGTCGCCAGTGGACCCAGGAGACTCACGCTGGAACCGGTGTCGAGCAAGGCACGGAATTTCGTACTGCCGATTCGAACGTCCAATAGTGGCTCCTTCCCTTCTCCGGCAGCAGATGCAACTTGCATACTAAAATCACTGTAGGCACTCGCCAAACTAGTGCCTACTGTCACCCGTTTCCCGAGCACTGCGCATGGCTGGAAGTGGCCTGGTCGGCCGCACTGGAATCAAACGACTTGGTCTTGGCATGGTCTACTCGCACAGTTGCGTGCAATGTGGCCTACACAGCTACATCGTCTGCAAACGACCTGGTTCAGTGCCTGCTGAGCTCGACGTCCCACTGGTGGTCTTAACATTGGAACGCCGACAGGTTGGGCCTGCATGATGGGCCACTGGTTTCGGTGATACGATAGTTGCACTGCTGCGAGGTGGAAGGGCCATGCGCACCTAGGTGTCCAACGGGCATTTGGTGTAGAGACGACAGCCATGGAGTGCTGGGGCACTGCTATTGCGTCAGGCATGCCATGCGCCGAATATGCCAAGTCACGTGCGACTTTGTTGGTTTTGGGTGGCGGAGGCCGATATTGCAGGCGGTGCCGCGCTTGCTCCATCAGGCCATCGGCGACATCTGCCAAAGCCTTCAAACTTGAGAAAGTAGACCCCGATACCAAGTCTTGCAGCTAAGGGTGCATCTGGCGCAGCACTCTGTCGACCTGGACGTCGTCGGCAACCTCCTCTCAGATTCGGTGAGAAAACTCCGAGATAACATATATGAAATCTGTCAAGGTTTCCTCGGGGTGCTGGGTGCGGGCCTCCAATTCATCCATCAGACGCTTATTTTCGTCGACTGACGCGAACTCCCGATAGAAAGCTGCGACTAAGTCATCCCACAAGATGAAGGGTCCGCCGAAGCGATACCATAACTTCGCGCTGCCGTCAAGAACCGCGGTAATGACGCGGCAAACTCGGTCTTTCGTGGGTATGTCGTTAATCAGACAAAAATTATCCCCCTTGCTGAGGAATTCCTCCGGCGTCTGTCTGTACATCCCTGAACCCCGCGAACCTCGGCAGCGTGGTCGCAATGGGCGGTGTCACCGTCTTTAGGGTAGCCGGCGCCGGCGGTCGAACAAAGGCCGGTTGGCGTTCGTCACTCATGGGTATCACGGGAGCAGCCATCAGCGCTTGCCGCAGCTCGGCTGCAAGGCGTTCGCGTTTCATTGGAGATTTCAGTCAGATTTCACGGAATTCAGTCAGCTCGATTCCGGACGGGCCCCCAGTTGTCATGTTCGTTAGGCCTCGCTCCCCAGTCCCCGCGACTCGAACGGCTTATCACCGCACCGTCCGCTCGCACACTGCTCACGCAGGACCGATGTCCGCTGTTGCCACATCATCCAGGGGGCGCCGCATACCCTTCTATCAATACCGATGGAGGTCCTCACAGGGTACTTGTCGGAAAAGTATTTTTGTGCGAATCTTGGTTCCGCTATCTGGTAAAATAATTTTATGACAACAGAATGGAAATGAAGAACAATGCTTGAAATTGAACCATAACATGAACAGCGGACTCAGTACCCAGTACTGCTTTAACTATAAATAAAGTTTAAGCAGTTTTCATTGGACTTTTGGTAAAACATTTTAAAGAGAACAGTGAAGCTATTAACCAAAATAAATAAATACACAAGATTGAGAAATGAGAAAGCCAGTGCTGACTTTCAACAAAATGTTTGTTTTGCGTGGACTGAACGCATATACAGTACACCTCACTTTGAGAACTTGGTATGATCTTTTCTTTGTCGACTGTTGTGTATAAATAGCCGTGGTCACGCAGAGTAAACTTTTTGTTGAATTCATTTCTATCGTCGACTCAAATTCCAGGCTCACTCGCTCCGCGGCGGTACGCATATTGTATCCAGCGATAGCCGAATAGGCTGAAATCACACTGGCTGTGATATATAGTCGCAAATAGTTATTATGCAATGACTCTGAGGCAGCTATTAAAGCAAACGAAACTGGCATTGTCACCGTTCAGGCCATTCCCATTCTGCGAAGTGTCGAATGTATCACTCCCCACTGTCTCACTTGGTTTCCCGCTCACCTGGGGTCGACTGAGGGTTCAACCTCTAACCCTAACGAGGGCGCACACAATGCCGAATGGAGGACACACTGACCGCGCCGCCTCCGCACTGCCCCTGCCTCGCGGAGAGCCCTTTCAAACGTTCAACGAGATAACGAAGCACTTCTGTCAAGACAGGTATTCCCTATTCCACTCCCTATTCCACACCCTGCCTTGTTCTAACCCGGTTGTTGATCATATACCCTGAACGGTATCCTAGTATGGACTACCCTGCGTGTGGGCTATTAACAATATTGAACCATGTGTTCTGGGAATGACAAGCCATCTTTGTTTTCAGCTATAAGACACATGGACAGCGCTTTTGCGCAAGCCTAAGCTCAACGACCAAACATTGTCCGTTCAGAGTGCCTGCGAATAAGCCACCATGCTCAGCTTCGCGGTCCTTACGCGGGACTAGCCATGTGTCGTGGGGCATCCCCTGTGTCTCTGGACTCAAATAAAGTTGTCATCATCATCATCAAGTAAAAGCCACATCTCATCAATGTATGGTTGAAAAACTAGCTTACGTACTGGGGGCAAGATCGCTCATACTGTTTTGATTGTGAGAGAAACTACAATTGCCCATTATGCTTCGTGGTACATGTTCACGGTGGCATTGGGGGGATGGGATCTCTTACGTTCAGCCACCCGAGGCAAGCTCACTTCCATCTATTTACAAAAGGGAGCAGTACTGGTGTAATTGCTGACACAGTACGATTCCCGAGACAACTTTTTGCAGATTAGCCTATTTAGTGAAACGGAAATTTAGTTCTCACGAACATAATTGGAAATTTAGTTCTCTAAAACATAATTGGTCCTTTTTTTAACTTTTGAATGCAAAGCAGATTTGGCTTGAAGCTGTGTCTATTGGTCCGCTCTCCCACTGCGCATGCGCGTCTCCTTTCCCTCTCTCTCCCGAGTGGGCGGAAAAGGCAACGTTTCTTTGAGAAAGAGCGGGTCTTCTTTGTTCGTAGCCGTTGATCGTCGGCCTTGCAGCGTTACATGTTTTGGTGACAGAGAGTGCGTCTGCTCTGGCCTGCGTGGAATCACGTTCGATGTCTCTGACGTCTGCGTTAAGGTACCGGCTGTTATATGGGCTCACCAGCAGCGTTCATGGCAGCGGACACCGTCATCAAGTGATAGTCTCTGACAGTGTTATATATGTTCCCAATGTTGGTGCACCTCTTCAACTAGTTTGTGTGAGTGCCATTCTCCATCTCACCAGTTCTTCGCCTCGACGCATGGTTTCCTTTAGCGGGAGATTTTTTTTTTTCAACATGTTTAAAGCCGCCCAGCATAAGCCCTAAAATTGGTTGGTTTATTTTTCGCTGCTCTGCTTTAGCTGGAGCGGCTGGTGTACTTGGCGGTGGCCTTGGCAGAGGCGTTGGCGTTGGAGGAAGCGGAGGAATCGGTGGTACAACCAGCAATTTAGGTAAATGCCCATATTGCATTGCCACAAACACTCTTAGCGTGAATGGAGAGCCTTTGATTCAGGCCTTGATACTTATTCCTGTAAACTATTTTCGTCGAATTAATTAGCAACAGCTCTTCGTTAGTAAATACCAGTATATTGTTTAGTCATGATTCTTTTTTATGGCTGCGTACGTTGTGCGAGAATCAACAACACCTGAATGCCGTTTTTTCTATATACATATATATCTTTCTAAGTGTTCTACACCGAAAAAAATTCCTACGCGAATTCTTTGATTCATGAGTAGTCGCGTTTTAACCATACCCTAATTGGGTCTGTAATTTATTCCATGGGCAAGGTTTGAAAACGACCACACCTTTATAGCTCAGCACATGAGGCAACCATGCTTGCATTTAGCGGCGTGGCCGTCACAACCCCTGTGGCCGTCGGTAACGTAAGTGATATACATAAAAACATAAAATGAGAAAAAATACCAAAGATTGAACGGGATTTGAACCCGGGACCTTTTTGCGGTTGTCGGTTATTCTTAAGCACAACCACGTTGGTGCCTGAAACTCATTTGTCAAAAGAGGTGTCATGTGAGCAAATGAATCACGTTAATATGCTTGTGTGAATATTCGAAAGCTTCGAACATTCAAACGAATAGTAGAAAATTTGAATTCACTCCGATTCAAATTTAAAATATTGAAAATTTCATAGTATTTAAAGGAACGAATACGTTCATATTAATCTGAATGTACCGCCCGTAAAAGTGTTAGCGATTTTTCTGCATTGTAGAATTGTTAAAACATGAAAGCACCTATTAAAAAAATCGTTTTGTCGTGAAGCCCCCCCCCCCCCCCACACACACACAAATTTAAAGGGGCCCTGCAACACTTTTTGAGCATTGTCAGAAAACGCTGCCGATCGATATTCGAGGCTACCGAGGGTATCCAAACCAATTATTATAACACATCACGTGGCATGCGATTCACAATATAAATTCCCGAAGCCAGCCACAAATTGCTCTCTTCTCTCGGCAAATGACTCCACAAGCTCAGAAAGTCCACATGACGTATTTTCTTTCCCCATGCCATCCCTCCCTGCTAAGCTTCCGGCACTTTTGTCGGTACCAGAAGAGAGAATGCACTTAATTGCAGCCTGCAAGAAATCTTTGCACCTCCGTGCGTACTGGACAGATTCTAAAAATTTTTGCAGCGGGGAATTCATAAGGCAATAAGCGTCTTTAGTGAATCCATTCCATGGCTACTTGAAAGTCGAACGGCCCCTTTAAATGAAAATATTATCTTCAAATCACTTCATTTTATTGAGCTTAAAAGCTTGTTTTGACGGCTTTTACGCTCTAAGTATAATACATTTAAAAATTTTAAATATTTTAAGGCTTATGACTGGCATCCTGCTAAAAGTCATATGCTGCTACTGCTTAAAGTTGTCTGAACTTCCTTTGAACGAAAAAAGGGCATTGGCACGGAGGCCTTCTTTATATTTAAAATAATATTGTTCAGGTTAGTTAAGTCATAATATATACGCCCATTTTTCTTTATATGTGATATATACTATTTGAATTCGATTCGAAATTATTCGACAAAAATCGCTATGTGCTTCGAATTCGCTTCGAACATAAAATTCACTATTCGCACAACCCTAAACGTTAATCAATGTATATAGCGTAGCGTGCTAGAACACTGAAATTATAACCAGTCATCACATAATTCTAATTGTGCAACAAAGGTGTGGTTGAATGCTTCCCACCCACCGCAAAGTGTTTGGTCATAACTCTCGACCACCATCAGCCACATGTAGCAATAACAAAGTGCACATCATACGTAACAGATGTGGCTACCTCACTTATCTGCACAAAGACAAACAATGGCGTTGTGAGAGCGGCATATTTCACAAAAAATCATGACTTGTGTGGTACTCAACACCTTGCGGAATGTCAAAACTTCAAGCGTTGTTTACCTTGCCTCAACACGAAGCGACGCTTCGAATTTTCATCAGTCAGTATTGTAATATAGATGTCTATCTTTGCGCGTGAAGAACACATCATGTTATCGCGATTGTGCGTCAAAATTTCCTGACTATGATGTTAGAAATATTGGGGCATATGGTACAGCTTCCATTGAGTGTAGTGCTTGCGATGGAGTTACTCAATGCTCATCGTTGGACGCTATAGTGAAAGCTTGAAATAATTGTGTGTAGCTCTCTTTGGTCAGATTTGCCTTTTCTTTAAACTACAATTTGTATAGTCTGTATGCTGTAGGTTCATTTAATGCTGCCAGATATGTTGTATGTCTTGATATCATTGTGTAGCGCACGTGTCTTGAACGATGAAAGAAGTGGATGTCATTATATAATCCTTTGGCTAACAGTAATATTTTTAATAATTTTAATCAATAATTATTATTATTAGTGACCGTTGTGCGCAATCCTTCAAAATAAAATGCGCACACTCGGAGAGCATTCAATTCTCAAACTACTCAACTATTTTCTTGTACCTCTCAGCGGTAGCATTCATGGCACCAAACCAGAACTTTCTGTTCTAAGAAAACACGCCTCTGCTTCGTCGTGAATGTGAGCGCTATTTGTATACCATGTCAGAAATTTGTTGCCTACAAAGTATTTTCAGTTGATAGGGCGAAAAAGTTACCCACCCTTTTTGTGACTCTTTATATCTGAGTGGCACACCTGTCAATATGGCTTGCAAGACGAATTGACAAACAATCTTAAACACTGGAATTTTTTGAAGATACAGTGGAGCCAGTCGCTACAAAAAGGTTACCTGCCATGACCACGACAAGCGTGAAATATTTTCAGAAACGTATTACGTTGAAGACATGATTAACAATCAATATAAACACTAATTTTGACTTTGCTATGGACTCAACACACTGCTGCCCACAATTTATTTTTGACGCGGGAGGTGAGCACATTTCTTCATGTGAAATATTCTATCAACGCTCAAATTTTTTTACGCAATGAGAAAGTACTGTAGTTGAACTCACAAAGTCTTGATGAAGTAATAGAAAAAAAATTATGTTTGATAACTGCCCATAAATTGCCACATATTTGAGAACAAATCCTGCGTAATCATTGAAACCCTTGCTTCCAAATTCGTGTTTATCCTCAGCCATAACTACATAAAAGCCAGGAATATATATTACACGTTTTCAAAACCGCGTCACTATCACCGATGGGCTAAACAGGTGTTTCAATATCAACAACTAACAACTTGTCACGAGACGATAATAAATTTTAAACAAAGCTTCTCCATCTTTCTATTCTAGTCACTGGAAGTTAAATCACTGGTGCTGGAGTCTCAGGTACGGTAACGTGCATCCGTGGCTACAGTTTTCCGCTAAAGGACACACGAAATTCGAACGTTAGCTAGATCCACACTGCTGCGAGGAGTCTTTATTTACTAAGAATGTTACTTTCTTGGCATGCGCTTTCAAAATAAAGTGTTTTCATGTCGCGCAAGTTGAATTGGTTAAGAAAGCACCAACGTGAACGGTATAATAGCGTAATACGCAAGCATCCTGCTAATAGGAAGCACCGCTTCAACTGCTAGACCTCATTGGTTGGGAAATTGTAAAGTGAATCAGAATCAACAGAAAGAACACTATGGCCTAGACGAGAAAACACTAAAGCAGATAACTACAACATACCACTATAAAGCTTAGAATAGAATAAACATGAAAAATAACCTGGGCTTATCATTGGAGATATCAACGAAAAAGAAATCGCTTATACTACACTTTCTCTACGTTACCGATCATGAACAGCCAGTGGTGTATAAGTAGATTTGCAGACCTTTTGAACACCTATATGCGTAACACTTTGAAACCAGAAAAAGTCTGCAATCGCCCAAGATTATTACAAGATGGTTTCATAACGCTTGTAAACGAAGTGGTGTTCGTTTTTTCTAGTGCACTTATGTATAGTTTTGCATCTTCTTCGAGTTGCTCATACGCATATAGGTTTCAGTCATCGTGAATCAATCACAATGCTTAGCGTCGTGTTGTCCCATGATTAATATATTTTTTTGCAACACACACTTTTCAGCGCATAGTGCTTCACAATGTTAGGCTGGACAAATGGACATACTAGTTTAGCATAATCCGACATTCAAGACACGAAGACAACGATGGCGAAAAAGACAGATTGATCTATTGATATGTCGGGTTTACCATATCAAAACCATCATATGATAATGAGAGATGCCGTAGTGGAGGGCTCCGAAAATTTCGATGGCCTGGGGTTCTTTAGCTTGCGACGAAATCAGCACACACAGGCCTACAGCATTTTCGTCAGTATAATAAAAATGCAGCCACCGCAGCCGGGATTCTAACAAAGGAGAGAGAAAGACACGCACACATGTTACTACTTTTAGTGACGTTTATGCTGGAAAAAAATGCGTCATATAAAATAAACCACGTCACTATGAAAACCGCATCAATTTTCGCTCCCAAAATTAACATTGTTGAAAGTAGCGTGCTGTGTGCTGTAGCTCTCTACTTGCCCGTCATCATCACACTTTGGATTGATATGTGGGGCTTAAAGTCCCAACACCACTATATGACTATGAAAGACGCCGTAGTGGAGGGCTTCGAAAATTTTGAACACCTGGGGTTCTTTAACGTGCACCCAAATCTGAGCACATGGGCCTACAGCGGTATCGCCTCCATCGAAAATGCAGCCACCGCAGCCGGGATTTGATCCTGCGACCTGCGGGTCAGCAGCCGAGTGCCTTAGCCACTAGACCACCACGGCGGGGTCATCGTCACGCTTTGTGCCTACGTTGGTGCTTGGGCTGTTTTCACCAGCTACTGAAGCACTGCAGGCGTTACACGTGTGACCACGAAGCGCGACGCACTCTACGCCACTCCTCTACAGTTATAGTGTAATCCACCAATGGTTGGAAATCACAGCTTTTGTTTCAATTGACTATTGTAATAATGGTGTATGTCGGTGAAATGTACCGACACAGATGTCATGTAATACATGCTTTTCTTTATTTAGGACATACAGGTGGTCACCTTGTCGTTGGCACCGGACAAGGCAGCGGCGCAATATCTGGCGGCGGAGCAATATCTGGCGGTGGAGCTATATCTGTCGCCGGAGCCGGAGCGGGAGCCACAGCAGGAGCAGGCGCTGGAACTATTTCAGGTGTTGCAGGTGAGTGAAAATAAGCAATAAGATGATATTGTAAGCCGTAATATTTTTGCCTGGCGATGATAATGAGAAGCACTTCCTGGCATCAATAATGCTGAAGGGTTGTTTCACGCCAGGAAAGTTTTTTCAGTATGTGGGGAGAAGAAGCCTAAAGTTCCATTTATCTTTAGTAGTTCAATACACACTACGAACTACCAGAGACCAAATAAACGTCGTAATTTGGCAGGTTTATCATTCCGCATTTGAATGGGGACAGCAGCATGCGAAGTTTCGGGCCACAATAGTGGTAATAGTAAGTCAATTTTACAGTGTTGCATAATATTCGGCGGCACAGCTTTATACGCGCCTAGCAGTATTAAGATCTTGAACCTTCTACACCTCTTAAAGGCAGCATCACTGAGCGACCGCTTGTTAAACCCTTCACTACGTGTGCGTTGTGTGTCTAGTGTGCAATATCCATCTACTTCTCTCACTCTACTCTGGTCCCTTACTTCCCTCTCCCCCCGTGTAGGGTAGCAAACGGGACTTGATCAAGTTAACCTTCCTACTTATATTTTTTCTCTCTCTCTTCTCAAGCTTCAGTTTAAATGCCTACCAACCAGCTCATTCTTCTGTGCAATTGTAGAGGGAATACATTTCAAGACTAGCCCGGTGTCGCAATCATGCTCGCTTAATAAACACGGAAGCATGACAGCAAGATCGAAAAGTCATTTATGACACATCCCATCGCTTTGTATTCTTCCAACATGGTGACGAGGTGCTCCTGTTAAGACCTATTCGTACGCCTGGTCTGTGTGACAAGTTTTAGCCACACTTCATTGGGCCTTACATAGTTATCAAACAGACTCCCGTTAATTATCCCGTTAATTATCGTGTGACTCCACTTGTCGTCCCAACAGACCACCGTCACTGCATCACAGAGATCATGCACGTGTCTCGCATGAAGCCTCACGATAGCCTTTCAGGCGACGTTCTCTGTCACATTGACTTGCTACGGCCAGGTTGGCCGCTTCAATGTGGGGGGAAATAGTTTGGGCATTTGTTATGCGCTCATTCTCATATATGTATTGTAATAATCATCATCATCCGTCTGGGTCCCTGTCCTTTTTTTCACTGGGTGTCAACGCAATCATAACCATGTGCGCGCTCGGTCTCAGGCTGCCCGTTCACTGCTGAGCCCTTGGGTTGAATAAACGCCATCTCAACCCAGACGTCATAATATATATATATATATATGCAAGAAAGAGACGACGAAACTTTCGTGGAAGCCTCTTTACTAAACGTTTTCAGCTGGTCCACCAGCTGAAAACGTTTAGTAAAACGCTTCCACGAAAGTTTCGTCGTCTCTTTCTTGCATACGATACATCGGGTCCAGCGTGAATGACGTTCGAAGAATCTGGTATATATATATATATATATATATATATATATATATATATATATATATATATATATATATATATATATATATATATATATATATATATATATATCCGTCGCTCCTTTCTAGTTCCTCTCCTTCTTCTGCTTCTTGTTGTCTGTTGCTACCTCGTTCGCCCGCTTGTCTTTTTCTCTCTCTTTTTTTGGAGGGTCTTTAAACTGTGAGGGTGACCCTCTGCTACGGGAACTTGTATCATTTCACTTACATCCTCCGAAGAAGGCTGGTCCACCAGCCGAAACTGTTAGGATTAAATAAATATTTTATTGTTTTGTTTCCTATACTGCCCTATTCTCGAAGTTTATATCTTTTATTACGGTAGCCGGAAGAAACTCTGATCATCTATTTCATCTATATATATATATATATATATATATATATGAGATATAACAGACAGTAATGCCAAGGAATTCCTTGGCATTACTGTCTGTTATATCTCATTAATATTGTGTTAAAACACGGAAATACGAGCCCTTAGGTATACACTTCTCTCCCTTATATATATATATATATATATATATATATATATGTATATATATATATATATATATATATATATATATATATGCAGTTGCATCTCGTTAATGCACTCTCTTTTGGCTCAACGAGCCTGCTTTCTTACCTTCTCTGTTATGGTATATTATTTTGTGCCCACCATTACTTGAGCGAAAGCATTTGCTAACCGAAGGAATAAAAAATCTTTGAAAATAGTGTTTCGTGGAGTGAATATTTCTACACACTCATTTTGTGTTGAGGGCATTTGTTGCTTACCTTAGCGCATTCATGTGCAGACCCCATGGACTTTTCTCGACTAAAATAGAAAAGGAGGGGAGGGCGTAAGAGAAAGTCGCGTGTTGCGAGAAAGGAGAAGACAGGTCTTTACAAAAAAAAAAAAAACGGAATCACGAGTTTTTCTATTTCGTATGCCAAATGAGGCGGTGCCTCAACGGCACCTACGAGAGCATGAGAACATTTGGCAGCGCATCGCGGATAATGTCGGTGTTTGTTTGACTTTCAGAAAACCGTGATGAAATGTGAACACGTTGATCACACGCTAGATAGCTGAGACCGTTTTTATTAATCAAGAACTGTATCCTTCATCGACCAATCTCTCCTCCAGTATAAAAGTAGAATTATCTGTTTTGCGAGACATTATACATGGCGTATTGTTACACGTTGTGCACAGTTTTGGTGACTCATTGATATGTGTATATGTTCTTTTAAAAAAAATACAAAAAAGTCGACAACGCTAACTTGGCAATGGCAGGATAATAAAGTTTTTTTTGTCTGTGTGCCACAAGTAGGGACCAAAGCTGTGACCCTCGAATAATGCGTTCGACACTCTACCGCTGAGCGACGTTAGTGGTCGTTTTTTCATCCGCTCTGTAGGGTATACATATCCATTTGAGTCCATTTGAGCCACTGAGCCACCGTAGCTCAGTGGTAGAACATTGGCCGCGTTATTAGAAGGACGTAGGTTTGATTCCTGCTAGCGCAGTTATTTTTCTGTTTACTTTTTATCTGCACAATTTCATTTGAATTACTTTATGGGTTCCATTTTACTTGGCATCATTGTCGGTTCTTTTATAGTAGTATGTCTCACAAACAGAAAGGTGTGCTCAAATTCACACTTTTGCCCTTCATTCATAGCAAGGGTCTCGTTTTGGTGGACTTGATGGCTTAAAGTAGTATGAGAGAGATCATTGATGAGCAGCCAGCTTTTAATAGGATCACGAGCTACATGTTACCGAAAGGCACAAAAAAGTGTTCTACACACGCCGTAATTGCAACAGGCGTCGGTGACTTACGCTTGCACAATTTTAATACACATATCTACACTGCAAATTGGACGAAGAGACGACCCCCACCGTATAGCTCAGTGGCAAAGCATCGGACGCGTTATCGAAATTAAGATCGCAGGCTCGGTGCCTGCCATACGCAAGTTATCGATCGTTTCGTCCACTTTTCTTTCTTCAAATTTACAATACAAGTACTTCCAATAACATGCCCTATACTTTCCTTAATTGGCATTATTTTCTGTTAGTTCTCACCAATATTGTTAGTATAGTTGTTTTATATTATGCTTATGATTTTCTGCCTTAAGCCTATGTAACCACCTCTATTGCTTGAATGATTCCTGTATGAGAAGGAGTATACGATACCTTGGCAAGAAATGATGACTTTTTGTCAGCCTCTTAACAGAAAAAAATTCCTTTATGGTGTTCATATATACTTAAAAATGGCACGAAAACACGAGAGACAAAAACGATTAAAACACAAGGACCGGTGCCAGACTCGTTACAAGCACGGCGCCCATCCTATGAACCCTTAAATTTATGAACCCACACTAACTCGCCAAACTGTCAGTGCTACTGAACGCGAGTACATTTTGACACATGTATTGGTCCGCAAGCAAGATGATGGCAATGATGCTAATGGTAAGTCATTTATTTGTTTCTTCTTCAAGGTGGTGGAGGTGGACCCACCATAACCATCGGTGGAGGTAAATGCGAATATATCTGTTTAAGGAGCAATTCTATGGTTAATATTCTCGAACCAGAGCTTGGCATAAATTCCCGTGTTGCTCTAAACCATGAGATAGATGGTAATGGCGATATCTGGGTTTATATTTTCCCAAAGTACGGTATGATGTTAAACACGCCAGAGGGAAGGGCTCGTAAATTTGGCCATACGGTGTTACCATTCACCTAAATTCAAGTACACTGGCGCCTAGCAAATCGCCTGTATTGAAATTCGACCGCCGCAGGCGGCATCGAATTTGTGACTTCCCATTCGGCAGCCAAGAATCGTAGCCACGGTATTATTGAGGCGCACATGAAAATAGCTGGTAGTGGAAATAATCAAAGGGGCACTCTGACTGCTCATGCAGAATTTTTATGGTAGTATTGTGTTGCACGTGGTCGGTCTTATGAGAGATTTCTTTCGTGAATTGTGCACTTGTGGAGATGAAAATCTTAAAGGCATGTTTGCTATAATGAGTGGATTCCTGAAGGAATGAAATGACATCAACGCATGATCCAGAAAAGAACCTTCAACATGTATGTTGTTCGCGTAGTACATTCTGCTAGCCTTCTGTCTTTTGTTGTCCTACTAACGGAGATCATTTCGTAAGCTTGATTAGTTTGGCAATGAAGAATATTCCCTATCGTTTCTTATCATTATCAGCTGGTAACAACATAGGAGTTGGCGGCACTGGAATTGGCAGCACTGTAATTGGCGGCCCTGGAATTGGCGGTGCTGTACTTGGCGGCGGACTAGGCATTGGTGTTGGAGGCGCTGGTGCTGGTGGTGGAATTGGCGCTGGTACTGGTGGTGTCAGAGTTGGTGGGGCTAGTCTTGGCGGGGCCGGACTAGGTGGTGCTGGACAAGGCGTTGGGGTTGGCAGTGGACTTGGTGCTGGAGCTAGTGCTGCTGGAACTAGCACTAGTGTAGCTGGCGGACAAGGTATCGGAGTTAGCGCCGGAGTTAGCGGTGGTCTCAATGGTAGAGTTGGCGCCCTGCCTGGCGGCGGACTTGGCATTGGACTTGGCGGCGGACTTGGTGCTGGAGCTGGTGCCGCCGGAACTAGCACTGGTGCAGCTGGCGGACAAGGTGCCGGAGTTGGCGCCGGAGTTGGCGGTGGTCTTAACGGTGGAATTGGCGCCGTGCCTGGCGGCGGACTTGGCGCTGGACTTGGTGGTGGACTTAGCGGTGGAATTGTCAGCGCTGGTGGGGGCGGTCTTGGAGCTGGCGCCACTGGAGGAGGTGGTATTAAAATTGGTGGCGGTGGACTTAGTATCGGTGAGTGCATGTCCAACATCCCGTGTCTGTTACAAATAATTTCAATTGTATGGCGTTATTTTGGCTCCGCGTTTGCGCTTGTACTAGGAATATGGGTTAATAATCATGTTGATGTTGCCCCATGGCCTCTTGCTAAGCTATTTGGTTCATTGGGGGAGCAAAATAAGCGTGTAGATAAATTAACTACAAGTTCATAAAATTGGTGCAATAAAGCTGCTTGTCGGCTAGCTATTGTCGATTTTTTAGCTGTAAACTTGTAAGCAACCAAGCTCTATTGAAAAGCCAGGTCACGTTGATTTTTAATAATTTATTCCCGTTACCTTACAGGTTTCCGTAGGGACATTGAAAAAAGGGGGGGGGGGGGGTTGAGAAAAGAAAACACAATATAACAGAAGCAATAGGGTACAAAAACATTACAATGTGGTTATATAACATAATTTATAGAGGACGGGCATGCGAAAACAATGTAGTTACAATGGTGGTGTCTAATACAAAGTTGAATAAATGGCAGGTACTCGAAACAAATGGTAGGTAATCAAAAATAATTATCTCTCCTGTCTCTAAAAATGCTCTGCCGTTATTGGCTAACCTTTCATCTACGTTTGCTCATCACATGGTACATAGCCTTGCGCTTGGTCTCTACTAAAGCGGCAGCGCCGCTGTCAACGCGAGGTGGGTTCAATTCTTTAAGCAGATAAAGCGTTTACCTTGAAATGGCTCGCAAAACCTGTGATCATAACTAGATATGCGCCAGAAATTTTCATAGTCTTCCAGAGATGGAATATAGTGCACATTAAAAACAATAAACCTCAATAACGATTTCTCGCTGTTTTCAGCCCTCTTCGTGGTGGCGTAGTTAATGAACGGACGTTCAAGCTCTTCTTTCACTATGAAAAAAAAATACTGTGAGCGCTACAAGTGAATGACTCTTTATTCTCTTTGATAACATCATAACCTGTACATCTTCTTCGTCTGTAACTATCATCACCATCGTGATTTAGCTCGAGCCTGGCTGAATAAACCGGTTCCTCACAAGTGGTGGAGGTGCTGGGTTCATAATTATGCAAGGTTCATAATTACCCTATAGCTGCCACTTGCACGGTGCTCTTGTTACCGACTACCCAAGGAATTAATTAGGAGCAGCTATAGAAACTAGTTGGTGTTGCATCTTGGATAATCAAGCTTTTTATCGTACAAGGACGGACTGAATACAACCCAAACACAGAGTGCAGAATGACAACTTTTAGTGTGCTTCTGCCCTGTGTGTGGTACTCGGCTGCTGACCCGCAGGTCGCGGGTTCGATTCCCGGCTGCGGCGGCTGCATTTACGATGGAGGCGGAAATGTTGTAGGCCCGTGTGCTCAGATTTGGGCGCACGTTAAAGAACCCCAGGTGGTCAAAATTTCCGGAGCCCTCCACTACGGCGTCTCTCATAATCATATGTTGGTTTTGGGACGTTAAACCCCACAAATCAATCAATCTGCTCTGTGTGTGATGTATTCAGTACCTGTTCAATAGAAAGGGTGATTACCCAAGAATATGCATGGACACCCCAGTCTAATTGCTGGCACTTATGTGCTGATTAGCTTACTCAGAAGTGCGCAACCTCTTTGAGTGAAAGGCTGAGTAGCATGAAGGCGAAATCGCATGAAGCCGGAAATTATCATCAAGCCTCCTGAAGAACAAGAAGAAGAAAACTTTTGCAGTAGCACGGATGATTGGGCAAGTTAGTTCTTTTGTTTTCGCCTGGATGAGGGCGCATACTCAGACAACGGCCCTAGAACAGGAGATTGCACAGTCCAAGAGCACCTACTCGCAACTAAAGTTTATTCTAAAGAAGGGTGGGTACATATATATCGCTTCTGTCCCATGACCTGGCCGGTGAAAGATAAAAAAACAAAATAAATAAAAATGGGATTATAAAACACGTGCCTGATATCAGATCCTCAGAGTGCTCATGAGGTATTCAAACTAAAAAAAGAATTTTCATACAACATGAGCACTCGGAGCATCTGATCTGAGGCACGTGTTTTATGTCCCCATTTTTATTTTTTTGTTTTTTAATCTTTCACCAGCCAGCTCACGTGACAGGAGTGATATATATGTACCTACCCTTCTTTAGAATAAAGTGTGCCAGCTTGGGCTAGTTGGTATGGCATGACGATAGTTATAGCACGAGAAAAAAACGACGACACAGAGACAACAAGGACACGTGTCTTTCGTGTCCTTCTTGTCTCTGTGTCGTCGTTTTGTTCTCGCGCTATAACTATCGTTTAGAATAAAGTTCAGTTGAGAGTAGGCACTTTTTCTTGGCCTGTGCAATCTTCTGTTCTAGGGTCCATATCTGAGTGTGCGCGCTCCTTCAGTCAAAAAAAAGCAAACTTTTCCATTGGCGCGAGTGCGGTTCACACGGCTATGATATACGTGGGTTCACTTATGTTACGCCAAGCGAACAATACATCATACGGCAACCTTAGAGGGCGCCGCACTTAAACATAGTCTGAATCATGATTTCGAAAAAGGGGGTTCAATCGTGTACGCACATTTCATCAAACCGCTTCAGCAACTTTTTAAGGTTTTGCTGCGTGTACACGCACTGATACGAACGGATGCACGAAAATATATAAAAAGTAGTTGACTTGACCCCTCCCCCTCACGCGCCTAACTCACAAAAAACATTTTCGGCTACGCCCATGCCAAAAGTTACGGTGTTAAATGTGCTAAATTTTTTCCATATAACATCTTAAACACAGCAAATCCAAAATCTAGATTGGCGCCGACAGATGGAAAGAACGTAGTAGTATAATTCAAAAAGATAGGTCCTCTTATCCAAACGTTTGCCAGCCTTTCTGAGGCACTTTACCTGTTCACCCTGACTATCCCCCTTAAACGCAGCAGTTACTTTTATTTGTTTTTTTCTTGTTTTACTTTCTTTTTTACTTTCTCTCATTTCTTCCGCTCCTGCTTGGGCCTGTTGTGGCCTGCAGCATTGTGAAATAAATGAATAAATAAATAAATAAATAAATAAATAAATAAATAAATAAATAAATAAATAAATAAACAGACTTTCTTACGTCTTACGGCGCACTGACGTTTGGTGATTTTTTTTAATTGAGGTAACACATTTGCGTATTAAATTTTTTGCAGGTATTGGAGGCAGTACTGGTTTGCTCTTACGACCAGGCGGAAACGGTACTTGGGGTGAGTACAGCTGCCACTCTTCTGAAAACGAACGCAACCGCGGTAACGAATGGCTTCAACAACAGCTTTGCAGTGAAGTGTGTTTATGAACAGCTTTCGAACAAACACATACCAACAGGGACACAATTTCCCAATGCGCTATCTATTTTAGCTCATTCTGGGGCGTCTTAAACTAGGAGGCCTTATTTCTGCGCTTCGAAAAAAAAAACGTGATAGTGCCTACAATGCCAGCATTCCAAAAAGAAAAAAAAAGGAAGAATGAAATGGACAAAAGATGTACACCGGGTGCACTTTTTATTTGCTGTCCTACAGAGGAGTGGGTTCACTCTGTTTCTAATAGGAAGAGCAAATACAGGCTCATGACATGGCATTCGTGTTCTACATGCTTCTAACCAGTCTTGCGTCCCTTTCGCTTGCGTTTGCCCACATAGCGTGATATATCTTTTTTTTTTTTTGCTCTACTTGTCACTGTAAAAGAATAGTACATTGTCCAAGACAGTGCAATTTGCAAAGTAACTGCTGAAAAAACTTTATGAAGCAGTTTATTTATAGTAGCCTTTTTTATAGTACAAAACTCCTAACACGAACTTATGTTAAAACAGGTCCTATAATATTTACATTTCACCATTTCTGAACTCATGATTCCACCGGCGTGAGCGTAGAGTTTTTAGGCACTCCCGAAGCACAAACATTCGTGCGTCCACTTTGCTCTCTTGAATTTTTTGACGTCTTCTGCACTTTCCTGATAATTGTCATCCTACGCCAACAATGATAACGTTATTTACGGCAGAATGTCAACACGCGCCCAACAAACGAGGTGGGAAGGCAAGATGAGACACTATAAAAAATAGCAATTTCTATGTTTTGCTTTTTCAGGGGGGGGGGGGGGGCGGGGGTACTGTCTTGCCACGTAGGGGAACCTACGAAGACACGTGAGAACTTCCTTTTGGAATCAATTACACTTTTTCGGCGACTCGTGGGATACAGGACACGTGGCGAGTCAGTGCGATCCGGAAACCTTCTTCTGTATTTTGTGTGTGTATGTGTGTGAGAGAGAGAGGGAGAGTACGTGACCATCTTGTAATGAATTCGTACGACCTTGTCAGGATTTCAATACTTTTGTGCCATTATCACAGAATAAAACTGCTTTTGTGCAACTGTTAAAGGGGCCCTCCAACACTTTTGGAGCACCTATTTCTTGTATGTGTTTTGCGTAAACCGATGGCCGGGAACAATATTAGCATAGGTCCAAGCACCGATGCGAAATTATTTAACATTTTAATCGCGCAATAAAGTCATCTCATTGCTGCCGATTACGTCGGCACACAGTGGCGCTTGCTAGAACTACGCGGGCGGAAATGATGACGATGAGTACAGCCTATCACAGGATGCGTAAAGCTTCACTCCGAAGCAGAAGGACCTGCTCGAGTTCTGACAAGTCGGGGAGGCTCATTTATACCAGCCTCACCCAGCTGTCCGACCACGTAAACAAAATGGCGTGGTCAGGCACCATGTTGCCTGTTGCTATAGCAACAACGTCATAAACACATTTGACTGAACAGGCAACAATGGTGTACGAGCTTCCTCTACGTAGGAGCTGTCAGCCCATGTCATTGAAGGCCCCCTGCAACGTCACAGCAGAGAGTGAAATGTGGTCATGTCACCCCGTGATATTCGAGTAGAGACCTGACATTTTTTTTTATTGTATTTTGAATTGTTTTAAAATTGTATAACTTCATACTGCGTGCCGCTATCGCTGCCGTTCTTGCTGCACTAATTTGTCCGTGCGTCAGTCTGTGCAGTCCACGAGTAAAAAATAGGGAGTTAAACAGTGTTAGAGGTCCCCTTTAATGAGCGAGAGGCACTTATGTTGACTGTGAAATGTCCAAAGTAAAAAGTGAGGGTCTTCGTGGCCAGTGGAAAGTATAAGCTTATACAATAAAACAAGGCATTATCCCAAAACTAGATTTTACGTACTCACCAGCAACATGCTATAGCCGCCACGAATGCATGCTGTTGTTCCACCACATCGTGTATATGAGTGTTCACCTTCTGTTTCATTTGATACCGCTAGGGAAAGTGTGCATGAAATTTTCAGCAGTGAACTATTCTGTGAAAACATTGCAGGCTTTCGCTTTTATCGAGAACTCTTAATCAGCCCGTTAAGCGACTATAGTTCAAGGCGACAATGCGTTGGGAAACATGGCTTCACGTTCGTGCACTCTTCGCTAATTGCGCATGGGACTATGTATGCTTTAAGTAATCCGAGAAGAGTATTGTGGGGGAAGGGGGAGTTGGTAAGAAATTCAGAAAAATTATAACTGCACTAAAAACGAGACACGAGAACGAAGTGGACAGGACGATCGCCGTCCTGCAATCCGACAGCATTTTCTTCGTAAGTTAGGCACAATTCTTGGCGGGTAATATGAAGGTTCACAATTTACCAATAAAGTGTGGCAGCTTGGGTTAGTTGGTATGACATGACGATAGTTATAGCGCGAGAACAGAACGACGACCAAGCGACAAGAGGGACACGGGGGGAAGGAGCGCTCGTGTCCTTCGTGTCCTTGTTGTCTCTGTGTCGTCGTTCTGTTCTCGTGCTATAACTATCGTTACCAATGAACACGCATGCCGAGATGATGTGCCTTGAGGCAATATTCACCTCTCATTTATTTTTTTTTTTTGCGTGTGTGTTTTAGGATCAGGAAGATTCCAAAGGTGCACGGTCAGCGAAGTATCGTTGGCAAGATCATCCAATTGTGGCGAGTGCAGTTGTGACATCTACTTGAAGACGGGTCGACTCCGTGGGAAAGTCGAAGGTCGTCAGTGCCTTAAATCGAGGGAGCGCAGGTGTTGGTGCAGGTTGCTTTATTGCCGAAATTACGACGGCACATGTGTTCGAAGAGATAGGTGCAGTAACCCGCCAGTGAAACAATTTACTCCTCTATGATATTTCAATAAAGTGCCACTTTAGGATATTGTTCACGAATTTCACATTTCTTTAGTTCCATTTGCTGTAATAAAACTTTCGTCAGTGTTCCAGTATCTCCGAGTGTTTTTTTATATGCAGTAAAATTTTTGTAAGCCAACTGTATAATACCCTAAGAAAAAAAAAATTATTCTTTAATTTATTCAGTGTGCCCTGACACACCATGTATTTCATTCTGTTTAAAGATACCCTTCTCGTCCCCTTCTTCGCCCGCTTCGATTAGTCTTTTTGGGCTACATGTTTCGCTATGCATCACCATCAACAATTTTATTCTAGCATTCTGCAACCTATACTCTCTCGCACCATGACTTCCGACGAGAGTGCAGCCATCTTGAGAGAAAGTTGACGTGCCTCTTTAAGGAGGCTCAAGCAAACGGCAAGTAGTGACTCATATGAAAGAGTCGCTTGAATGACTCTTTTTGCTGAGAGAATGAAGACGGCACGAGCCATCGCAATAGCGTGACATGTCATTTTTCGTACGTTTTCTGCCCTGAAAAAACAAAAAAAGTACTAACAAACCTGTGCACTTAGCGTTTGTATGACTACTAATTTATAACATAGTTATAATGAATTAATGATACTAATTTAGATTCTTGAGATGCATATGACCTCCGTGACAGAGGTTTACACAATTTACAATATCATTGCCGTTGGGAATGCCTCTTCCCAAGTGCGATGATGATGATACCTGTAACACGCAGGGTGTTTGGCCAAGAAATAATTATTTGAATTTGTGACGCATTTTAAGTACTGAATAGCTATGACCAAGAGAAATACAGCGCACGTAAAGAGAAAAGAATGCAATAGTTTTTTAACAATTCAGATCAGACAGTAGTCGTTATTTATTGAAATTGAAGATAAACGAAGGAGTTCATAATCGTTATCTTGAACATTTACTACGGCCACTTGGGGTTCTTTAACGTGCAAGCAATTCTGAGCATACGGGCCGACAACAATTCCACCTCCACCGGAAATGCAGCCGCCGCAGCCGGGATTCGATACCGCGACCTGCGGGTTAGCAGCTGAGTACCTTAGCCACTAGACCACCGCGGCGGGGCTAAGGGCAAACCTCATAAGGAAGGCTGCCCGTTCCATGTTATCGTGTCTTGAAGTGGTATAGCAGGAAAATCTGTTGCGTGTTTTTGATGCTCTTCTGATATGCTGTTTGCAAGATGCCCATTAATTTTAAATGACAATGCCGTTGGCAGACTCACAGCCTTGTATTTAAATATTAGGAGTTTTTTTTGTATTTCGGTTCACGAGGTGTCCGAGTGTGTGAAAACTGCAGATGATAATGTAGCGATGTTCCAAAATGAAACATGTCTTGCAAGTGAGAAGTTCTTACAGTTCCTTATGCTTCATCTTCTTTCAACATCTTCCAAGTGGCCAAAATTTCCGGAGGCCTCCGCTTCGGCAACTCTCATAATCATAGGGTGATTTTGGCACGTTTAACCCCACAAATCAATCATCCAACTTCAATGTACGCTTCTTGGGACAACTTAAACTTCATTCAGTGTAGTGGCGTGCGAATTGGTTCTTGAACTGGGCTTTGTTTGAGTGATGTATTTTCATGCCATAAAGGCCAGTTGGTTCATTTTTGCTAGGAGAGATTGTAGGCGTAGAACACATTCTCTGCTCGGTTGACGATTAGCAGGTTTTAGTTTGCTCTGACGAATGTCTTAGCCTATTGTTATAGCATTTAAAGGCCCCATTAGCAGGCTGGTAAGGCATTGAATCTTACGTTCAGTGTTCTTGTAAGCAGGCATGTTGGTTTTACGTGTGAAGAGGTGAGAAACCCTTCCTTGTGATTCATTTTCTACAATTCAAAGCTGATAAAGGAAAACATAATCGAATTCTGCCTTAGTAATGCCCTTTTGAAGTCCTGCCCACTCTCAATTCGCAGAAACCATGGTGACCTAGTTGAACGTTTGTCTGACGCGGTTTATCTGCTGTAACACGTATTATGCTGAAGAAATTCAAGACGGATGACCGCCAGAGAATTGACTATGGGGCGCATTAAAGAAAGAAATCTGTTGTGTTGCCTTACTTCTACTATGTTGGTCTCGATCTCAAGAAAGTTGGAAAGCGCATATGTTTTGATATCGCCGTATCTGCTCAATTAAAGCTGTCAAGCGTTGGCGCTAGGGCAAATGCACGTGTGTGCAAGTCACGTGGGTGCAATGAGAAGTGCACCGAGCCGTTTGTGTCTTGTATAGAGAGAGTATATTCTATTCTATTCCGCCCACATGTGGCAAAGTGTATGTTGGTCAAATAGGCAGGTGCGGGAACAATCACTTCCACGTACGGGTATAATGTAGAAAAATAGTTTGTCAGGACTCCCCGCCGGTCATTGTGGACTTTGCGGTTGCAAGCCTCTGTTAAACAGCGCGCATTCGCCGCCTTAAAAATTCTGATCAGCTCACAAGCAAAATTAACAAAATTCCGCATATATGCTGTTGAGATGCAGTAAGGCGCTTTTCAATCTGGGTGTCCGAGAAGGAAATGTTTTTTTTAACGTCATCCACCTGACTGATTTGGTGGGACGACTAGCTTATATTCCCTCCCCCCTCCTTTTTTTTTCTTGGCGCGGTGTCGTGTTTTCATTATATGCGATCATGTACTCAGTTCTTAGCGAGAGCTGCGTTATGTCCCACTCCTGTCTTGATATGTCGCATTCCATTTGGTTTATGTGCAACTGTCCTGAATTATGCACTTCCAACTATAGCTCATCAGTCTGTCCTTTCGGACCTTGCCCCACCGCGCTGTTCTAGTGGCTAAGGTACTCTGCTGCTGACCCGAAGGTCGCGGGATCAAATCCCGGCTGCGGTGGCTGCATTTCCAATGGAGGAGGAAATGTTGTAGGCCCGTGTGCTCAGATTAGGGCGCACGTTGAAGAGCCCAAGGTGGTCGAAATTTCCGGAGCTCTCTACTACGGCGTCTCTCATAATCATATGGTGATTTTGGGACGTTAAACTCCACATATCAATCAATATCAATCCTTTCGGACCTCGTCTATGGCTGTCACAATAAATGCAGTCAAAAGTAGCTTAGCCCAAAGCATATGCGGTAGAAGCGACCATCCGCTACAAGCCGATGCACTGTGCGATAAGAAGCAAATATGGCGGACGCTCGAGCTTCACCTCGAAGAGCTGAGCATGATAAAGTAATTGGGCCTCATTCAAATCTAATAGTCGTTCGACAGCTTCGTTTGTTTTGTTGGCGGACACCCAAACCATGCAGCAGGCAAGGGAATGTTTAAACTATCAAACTAAACCTACTGCCAAGTAGTGTTTGTAGTAGTAGAAGTCGTAATTTTATTTTGTTTTTAGAGATGCAAGACAAAAAAAAACAAATAAAAAACTGGAGCAAAAGCTGTATTATACGCCTGGCAAAGGCCACTGCACCTGTAGGTCGTCACAGATAGACATTTTTTTATATTTTTTGCAGGTACAACAAGCAACAAAACTAATATGTCATGTACCACATGCGCGATAACAAAATAAATACAGTAACAAAAAGCAAACAACACATAATAAACTTCACATAATACCTCTACGCAAGTCTTACACATAAAAAAGGAAAAATACCGGAACAAAACTGGATGGATTGTATACCACAATGAAACGACAAACTTTCCGAACACTAGTGTATTCCCGCTGCTACATTTAATTCTTTGTTACTGTGTGTTTTTGCCAACCGCTTTGTATTTTCCCTTGTTTTCCTTTACGTTTTGCCGTTTTTTTTAACAAAATCGTTGTAATGTATTACCGCTACTACATTTAATTCTTTGTTACTGTGTGTTTTTGCCAATCGCTTTGTATTTTCCCTTCTTTTCCTTTACGTTTTGCCGTTTGCTGTATTATTTTGTATTGCCACTCCCCTCTGTAATGCCTTCGGGCCCTGAGGGTACCATAAATAAATAAATAAATAAATAGTGAATATGCGATGACCCAATTCTACCTACTCTTTTTACAAAATACAGATTAGCGAAGATAAGTTCTTTCTTTTTTATCGAAATTTGTTTACCTTTTCTTGAATGCCCTAAAACTGACGTCTAACTGCCAGTATTTCATTGACTATTCGCGTTGATTGTTAACGCAGCGTTTGTTTTCCGTAATTTGTCCTCGCTCTCGTAACCAACATTGGGTCACGGTCCAAATTAACCTACTTTACACATTTCTCTTATTACCTGACATTTTATCCTACTACACAACACACAATCGTAACATAAGTAAAGTAGAGACTATTTAACTGTATGGAGAGAACGTGGGTGGTGGGGCTGAAGTCTGCAGCAACTTTCAAGGTCACCTTGAATATTTGTTTTGTGGACGGACTAAGAAATTTGGAAGACAGCAGATGAGACGAGAAAGGGTTGCGATATTTTTATGAAAACAGCTTTGACTAACAGTTCGGAAAAAGAACAACGCGATACATGAGGAGGTATATATAGCTGTCAGTGTAAGTGATGTGGCCACCAAGGGCGATAAGTGAATACTTTGATAGGCAAGGAAGATTTATCGGATAGCAGCGATGGAAAGTAAACTCGCTCTGAGTAACTAGCAAAATAGTAAAGATGCAAACAGCAAGGACGCACCTTACGATAATTCAAGAAGTGAAGAAAAATTAACAACCACCTATGCTGGGGACATAGTGAATTAACATGGCATCAATTTTAGTGAAAAAAAAAATGTTTAGTTCAGGGATCTCTTCATCAATGTCCCTCATGGAGATGTTGCGTCAATCGTCTGAATTTATTCTCTGTTCAATGACAATTGACAAGTGGAAATTTTCCAACGGTCGATACCAAAATCGTAATAACGCCATACTACCCTACGCTCCCCGGAAACTTCTGAAAGTACCCTACAAAATGAGCAATTACCGTATGGTTGGCAACACTGCTGCAAAGACTGCTTCGAAGTTTCCACTGCGCCATGATCGATTATTCATCTTCTAATTGTCAAAGTACGCATTAATCATCCGTAAAGCTACATACGCAGCACGCAGCTGCACTCTTCATTCATGCTGTTGCTACTAATCATGATCATTAATTATACCGGAGCGCTATGTAATGAGTGGGCTTTGACACCACCAAGTCGTCGTGCAATCCACATGTTTGGTCTGGTGACGCGGCTCTATAACCACGCAATATTATGCGTGTTAACCTCGTAGTACAAAATATTCGTGTAGGAATTTTTTAGAGACGATAGTCTTTCTTGGCGACTTTCGATGCAAAAATTTTGGTCCGTCCGTCTGTCCATTTGTCTGTTTGTCTACCCTTAACGGCACCTGGTACTTTAAACGGCACCAGCGGATATCCCGAACGGCCGACCACATCCACAGCGCCCACCAATGTTGCTCAAGGTTGAGCGTTCATACTTGTGCGATTGTCAAATAAAAAGCAATTATCACGCCCATCTGAGGCACCACAACAACACGTATAATTCAGTATGTGCGTCTTCACTAGAAAAGGCATACATAAGTGATTCTACGGATCATAGCGTTTATCACGTGGCGCTGACCATGCAACGCTTCCACGAAAAGGGAAGTGTTTCCAACGCTTTTCTAAGATGACACGGTGGTGGCACCTACCCATCGCTTGGCGTTCTACACTTTATCAGCTCTGAGACGGGTGCGCTCGCCCGTCTCGGAACCGCGCGTTTCGTTGTCCAAGACAACTGCCAGATAGCGCTCTTGTCTCACGTGTGACGTGACTTGGTGCGCTCGTTCACCTTTGCTGCACGCTCAAGGCACTCTGACGCAGCGCCTCCAGAATACCATTCACCGATGTTCTTGCGCAAATTATCAAATAAACGTTTCGTTCAATCTTTCCAGACGCAAGACTATCATTTTTCGACGACATTTGCAGATTAACACGCAGATACGGGGCCAATTTTATTCTCTGAACAGTTTTATTTACTGTACCTCAGTTGAAGAATTTCTTCATGCCACTAAGAAGTCCTGGGTTCAATTTTAAAGGCAATTGAATTTTAGTATTTATTATTGACCTTTATATGAAATTTTTGCTCACTACAAACGACTCCGGTGTCAACAGCGTAATTCCTGTGAACCGAGCTCTTTAAAGCTGCCGCGTTGTTATGGAAACGGGAATGCACATCTGAGCACTGCATGGTGCTTTCCTTGGGTCTTGTCACTGTTATTTGCGGTCACGCCAAATTTCGCAATAACTGCAACTGTGCGCACCGCATTCATCGAGAGCCGTCGGACGGTGAGCATTGCGATTCCTTTGACCTACAATCTCGTGCGGTCAAGGGGGAGACGGAGAGTCGGGAAAGCCGCATGTCTGAACAAAGTCTACGGGTGCATGCGCTTCGATTTATAGAGTGTAAGGCGTGTTTACTTTTGTGTGAGTGCGCTTCACACAAAAATTATTTCAAATGTTACGACACATGGCGCAAGCCACACCTGATCGCAAAACTTCCCGACTGCTTTAGAGTGATCAGAAAAAATTGCGTGCACGACACGGGTAGAAAAGCTCATTCTGAACCTAACCCGAGCACAAGTGACAACTCTGGAATGTCGAGTAATGTGTCAACTACATTGCATTTTGCTGATGATCGGAATATCGGTGGTGGAGGACTGTGCTTCTCAATGTAGTTGGGTAGTCTCTTTTTTTAAGGTCACAATTTCACAGAAATAAAAACTGTTGTCTATAATGACTGAAACTTTGCGTTTTAGTCCATTGGTTTAGCGTTCTCAAGCAGCTCTTCGCACTATGCTTCAAAGATACGCTTTCTCGTCTTGAAGAGAGGGCAATTAAACGCTCTCGCATACACTCAACGCGTGGCAATACGCTCTCAAACTCGCATGCGCTGACTCTAAAACAGTGCCCGCGACCCGCGACTCTTTCAATTGTCGAGGTATTTGGTGTAGACGAATATAAAAATTTGGAGAAGAATATTCATATTATTTTAATGGCACAGGTATGTATACGCATTGTCACGCCAATACCTTTATACAGGCTCGGCTCTAAGAACAATTATGCTCTCGCAAATGCAACGCCATCAGGCGAAGACCACACAATAGTGCTAACGTGTGGCTGCAAAAAACAACGTAGCTCACGCCAACATGTCTGCCACTTATAAACGCAAGAATTGAAATACAAGAAGGAACATAAGTAGTGGAACCAAAAAATGAATGTGTCTAATTCAAAAAGAAATACTGCTGCGTCACATGTGCCTACTAAACATTAGTAGGCACATGTGACGTACCTAGAGTGACTTTCCCTCTTGCAAAAGTTAGTAGTATTTACCAACCTCGGGAGAGTAATTACTTGTAAAATTGGTTACCGCATGTGTACCTAGCCGCTGGTAATTCAAAGGGCCAACTCTGCTAGAAGGACAGTGACTATCATCTCTGAATACCACAAAGCACCAACCCAGATGTAACAGCCGAAAGCTTGCACAGTAGCATTTTTTCTTTACAATAAATATATTTGCCTCTTTCGTAACATAACCCTGGTAACTGGACAGCACAGTGATATCTTCAGACGGTGAAGTATACATATAGAAATCAATGAACCGTAACTGATAACACACACACACACACACACACACACACACACACACACACACACACACACACACACACACACACACACACACACAGTGAATGTAAAGAATCCTTCCTTCGCTGCATACAATTGCAACCTTGAATTGTTTATCAGTCTGCTTTGTTGTGCACATATTGCAAGGATGAGCAATGATGAACTTTACACATAATTATTATTTTCGACTCAGACTCTTACACCTTAACAATTGTGTATACATGCGCCATGGTGATAAAGATTTCGTGATTTTATTATAGTCAAGAAACTTGCATCTTGCCTCAACGTTTCCATAAGACTGTCCCACTTACAGCACAATGAATTGTTACGCGTACCTGCCTACACATAACACTACTACGGTCAGTAGAGGTATTAACGTGTTCAAAGCTGTAATGCTCACAAGTTATAACTTACGTTGATTAGGACTCGTTGAGTAGTAATGACAAAGATTACTATGTATTACCCAGTAAAACGTTCGCACGCTGTGAAAAGCTTATAAGAGGATAGAAAATATCGCAGTTACTGGCTTTTAATATAGTTTACAGAGCCTGCATCTTTGGCGTTGGCTTCACTGCTAGCATGGTAAAATTTCAGTCAATGCTGGCTTCTTGTTCCGCCACCTGATTACAACTCATAGCCAATCAGGCTTATAATCATAGTACCACGAAAGAAAAAAAAATAAAATCCAGGCATCTCCACGGCGTAAATGATGACGAGTGGGTGAAGCCGATGAGCCGATGATGTCTACGTTCGTGGGCCGATGGTGTCTACCGACTAGCGACTGATGGTGTCACCGACTAGCTTAAAGCATAGAGTTTCTTAATATGCACTAGGGGGAACTCTGGCGCTAGTGTCTACGGGAGCTGCAACACACGGCGCTACAGCGAGCATGGGATTGATGAGTAGTACACGTGTACATTCGTCTAATTTTCCTACTTCTGGCCTGCTTCTGGCTCCGTGTGTGTGGCTTGAAGCTGTTTTTTCATGAAAAGATAAATTAGCAAATGTTCAATATTTGCGCGTCACAACCTTATTCTTTTAGGCTTACCATTTCGAATCAAGTCACTAAGTTCAAAAGGGTTCGTTCTTTCTTTCAAAACCAAACCGTAACCAGCAATAAACTGGGCTAGACAGACGTGAGCGGCGGTTACTGCTTCGCCTGTGTACCGGCAGCGCACATTGGTTCTTTATTCTACGGTCAGCGTTTGGCTTGCGCACACCTGTACTCATAGGGTTGCTGCCCATCACCTGCGTGGCGCAGATACGGTGACGAAGAAACACTGCAGTATATAATTTGCTCCTGCCCTGCTTTGGCCGCTGAACGATGCGTGATGGTGGGCCGCTATCTCCTGCTTGGTCTCCGCGCGACAATGGTGGAGGACTTCTTCTTTCCCGGGTGGTCGAAGACATGGACCTTGCGGGCGTTCCTCGAGTTCACGGTTCCTGCAGAGTTTGCCGCCCTATAGCCCAACACACACCTTCGCGCTTTCACCAGCACTGACATCTTCGTTCTGCAGGAGTGCCGCTTTTGGCATTGGGAAAGCGTAACTTACTGACTATATACGTTCTCTCGTCGTAACGCTGGGTCATCTGCAATTTCATGCTATGGGTTTTCATCATTGCAAGCCCCCCTTTCTGTGCCTGTTCAAACATCGGTCTCGTTTAAAATAACTAAAGAAGACTTGTTTTACTGTTTATTTGTCAGCGCACATTTCTGCAGCACTAGCGTTATCTACACAACTGTAAATGTTCTTAGAAACTCAGCAGTCTTACCTGGTACAGCATTGTGTGCTGACATTGCGTTGCTGCCGTTAGGATACATATTATATTTTAGCTCCATATAATCGAACAATTAGTATTTAAACTTAAGAAATGTCCCACACCTACTAGTAGAAATTCCGTTAGCATGTTTAGTTATTTCTTTGGACTCGTACGAAACACAGCAAACAGCTATGTCCGTTGAATGAATGTATCGGCGTTCGTTTCTCCGTCCTAAAGCACATTATACGCATTCGAGCTCGCTTTATCGGTTTGTATTAGTCAAAGAATTGCTAAACAAGAGATAGTTCAAGCATTGTTGGTTTTTGTTAATATGGTTGGTTTCTCTTCCTCGTCGCCTATGTTTAGTATTGTAGCATTGGGTAACCTGTTTTGGCAGGTGGTTATAAACGCCTGGGGCCGCTAAGAAGAGCGATACTATATGTTTTTAGGCTGTAGTCTTCTCTCTGTAAAATTTTGGAACAATGAAGCCGACGGCGCGACACCCAAAACTTCGATTAGTCATCCACCACGTGCGGGGAACGAGCTAGCTCGTGCTAAACAATGGAGGACTATGTGTTCCATTTAAAACTATTGTTTGACATAAAAAACATTAGAAAACTCTAGAAAGTCAGGCGCATTGTGTATATAAAAAATACACTTGTACAATAGAGCTTTTCGCGAAATTTCCTTACCGGTTCCACTTAACGCAAGCTGCGTAGTGGGCCATAAAGGCCATCGGGTTTATAAAGAAGTCCGACAACATTACTCGTTCTTGCCACGGCGACCACAGTGGACGTCGCTCCTGGCAAGTTACAAGAACAATGACATTCCTCAGGGTGGCCGTGTTTGCCCTCGTTCTACACGTGGCGTTAGGTCGAGCCGGTGAGTACGCTAACAGCTGGAGATTTTAACTAGTAAAAATAATAACTCGGCGTTTTACGCTGCACAACAACGATATGATATAAAGGACGCTGTCGTGGAGCACTGCGGAAGTTTCGACCACCTGGGCTACATTGGCGTTCACCCAAGTATAAGTACATGATCCTATAGCCTCTGCTCTAAGTGGAGCCACCGTGGCCAGTATTCGATGACTTTTAGGTCAGCAGTGACACTACACCCCCTGCACTTCCGGAATGGTTCGATTTTCAAAATTCTGACGTAGTGTGAGTATCTCGTGATCAAGGCAAAAATGAAGAAAGCTTCGATTTCCTCGTTTCCCGCTCCGACCTCTCCCTAAAACCTATGGCAGGCGAAACTACAATATAATGGCATGATTTATCGGAAATTAAATGTGCCACTTGGTGAAAAATTCCTAATAGTGCGAAAATGTTACTTTCGGGAAATACACAGTCAAATTCACAAATGAAAATTTATCGTAAATAAGTTTACTTCATTTTGAGGGCTTTTGTGGAACCAATTTACTAGATGTAAAAAAATATTTAGTGCGCCATATTGCCAGAACGTGGTTGAGTGTACGTTTATTTTATATACAAAATATTCACTTCCGCTTGGTTATCTATACTTGCGTGGTCATACCACCCATTTCGTAGAAAAAACTTAGGATATGCGAACATTGCACATTTATTTGACAGCATAACCCGTACAAACATTGCCGTTTCATCCTGGAACAGTTCTTTTGCTTACTTTCTGTGTGTCTGTTGCCTTAGCCGGCTATAGTTCCTGTTACATTGTGACAACACATCAGTAGAGTGTGGCATATGGCAACTAGCGTGCACATAAAGAGTAACCTTCAGCCATATAACGAATAAACAGTCTTCGCCTCACCACGCGATAGGTTTTTCGTTTTACCTTGTTTGTAGGTAATTTCATTATAAGAAGATATATTTTTTCAATAGGTGACAATAGACTTTACCCTTTTTTTTCATCTTATTTGCGAATTGCCCCGTCACCTGTCCGCAAACACAGCAGAGGAAAACGTATGACAGCGTTGTCCTGTATTTTAAATGCTTTGTACAAAAGAAATACATCGCATAAGCCGCACAGCAAGCTGTTGGAGAAGAAACAAAGCGAGCTTTATGTTTTAACTTTCACCTGTTCATAGCACTTGAATATAAATAGAGAACAAAGGAACGAAAACACGATAGCACATGTGGCACGCTGGTTCACCAAGAAATAAAGGACGTCATGCATGTACCTGCTTAGGAAGATGGCGCACCATGGCGGCTTCTTTTTGAAGTCAAAAGTATTAATAAATATAGGTTAAAATTCTCAAAAAAAGACAGCAGTACTGACCAGTTAGCTCGGTATACATCGTACAACGCTGTCGCCAGCTTTAGAGGTCGTGGTGATTGCTCAGCGAATAGATAGCGCTCATATGGGGCAACTATTATTTTTAAATGCCCAATACCTCAAAAATAAAGATATGACTAGTGATTTAGCAGTTATTTGCATTTTAATGGGTACCTAAGGTCACAGATTCATACACGCCAAAGTTATTCAATGGCTTTACGTGCTGCTCACACACTATAGTATTCCCAATTAATGCCTCATTATATTGAACAGTTTACATAAGCATCATCCTAGGTTTCCAATATACAGTCACGTCAGTCACATATAAGCCACATGCTAAAAGAGATAACAATACTTTGGCTCCAACGCTATGTAAAGGCATAGCCTTCTATCTTTTTCTTGCCTGCCTGATGAGCCCTGACGCCCGTAATTTATGATGGTGCCACCTACGTAGGTTTAAGGGTCTTTGTACTTGGCATTTGAGATCAGCGATTTCGGCGTTTGCTAATTTCAGAGGCTATGCCTTGAATTGAATAGGTTGCCTGCTGAATAAGTGCGAAACGCCCATCATCTATGGTGGCGTCACTTGCGTAGGGTTGTTTTATATAAATATAATTACGTTTACGTATTTTTAAAACTTTTTACGTTATTTGTGTTGGATATAAGCTTCAAAAACGCAGAAACTTATTTGAAGACAGCCCTACTTAAGTGGCGCCACCACCGCAGTTCCAACGACGGCCGCTTCCCAAGTGACCGCCGATAATCTGGCAGGCAAAGTAAATCTAGGAGGCTGTGGTAAAGGCCACAGAGTAGCCGACGAACAGATTATGTAGAAGCAAGAAGTACGAGATGTTGAACAAGAGCTTGCGCGTGTATTTCCGTAGGAGCTACGTACGTCTATTTTTATATTTATTGGCAGCGTTGGCCGAGTAACCTAGGAGAAAACGTCCTTGCAATTATCAAGTTGTCATTCCCTTGCTTCTTACACGCGAACATCTGTCCAGTTCTGAGATATTACCTGTATAATTAAAATGCTGATTGATGATTATGAAGACTTGCAGAGATGCCTTGTGGCAGTTTCTGAGTGGTGCACGAATTGGGGTATGCAGCTAAACGTGGAAAAAAATCGTACTTTCGCGTGCAACAAGAAAAAAAAATGACACAGTGAATTTCATTATCAACTTCAAAACATAACAGTAACCGAAGTCGCGAAATACAAGTACCTAGGTGTCACACTTACCAATAAACTAACATGGACAACTCATACCTAGGATATCTGCTCAACCACCTTAAATAAACTGTGGTTTGTAAAGAGAAAACCTAAATATGCGCTGGTAAGATATAAAATATTAGCTTATAATGCAGTCGTATTATCTGAATTAGAATATTTTGCTGAAGTTTGGGATACGCTTACTGAGGCTGACATTCTGAAACTTGAGCGAGTTTAAAGAAAAGCTGTGAGATTTCTATACGTGAAATATTCTAGGCATTATTCTCCGTCATCATTGATACCAAAACCGAATACAGACACTAAAAAAGCGCAGGAAATTTGACCTTCTCGTACTAGTACACAACGCCCTTGCTGCAAAAAATAATGTTGCATTGCCCTCTTCGGTTGCATTACCCCACAAATCATCAAGACACGCCCACGAACGTTGACTTGTGCGAATTTTGAGGAGAACAAATGCCCACAAGAATGCTTTTTTTCCAGAACAGTGAGCGACTGGAATTTCCTACCTATTGAAGTTCATGAGTCGAAATATTTCATGGCTGCTTTCAAACACCATTGTTTCTCGTGAATGTTTTCCGGAAGTCTAGCGGTAATTGCTGCTTCTTTTTGATACATTATGTCCGTTTCGTGCTGCATTGTGTTCGCATGAATATATTTTCTTTCGTTTTGTTTTCTCTCTTGTTGTAATGCCACTCTTGCTTATGCCGAAGTATTCGCCGGCAGTATATCTAAATAAATTAAAAAGTGTTTTCAAAAACACTGTAGTGCATGTGTGAAGAACTGTATTAATTTGCATGTGTGTATTCTTTTTGATAGGTTATGGATGTGCCGGTTGCGCCAGGGCATCGAGTGAGTCTGCCTCTTCTTTAATCTCAGAAAAGACAGTGCTGTGTTAAAATTGCCAACAGAATAGCGTTAATGAGCTCGTTTCGTAGAATATTAGGGTGTCGGCGCTATTGACGTCTACATCATTCGTTGTGAGCGAAAAAAAAATCGACGTTGTCTTTGACGGAACGATTGTAGTAGTAAAGTGCTACGCCCATGCCTCGCAGTTTGTTCGCAAAAGAACCCTATTTGAAAATTAAGTAGTAGCAACGGTTTCATTGTGCATATATTATAGCGTGGCAGAAAGTGCAAAATATCGACAGGCGTCGAAAAAGACTAGTTGCGTGGCCATGTTCCCACCCCGAATCGGGCGTCGCCTACAGTAGCGGCTGCTAGAGTGTCCCTCGTAGACACCCTGGTGGCTTAAACTCCCCAGGACTATTTAATAAAGTTTTTGACTGACTGACTGACGAGTGGCTGGTTTAAAGGCCTGTACCTTAGACAAAGCGCTCAGGCATAATTGATTGTCCTCATCGCAGCAGCATCAACCAAGTGAGCAGATGCCTTGCGGTGGCGTCACGGGTACTTCGCGAATTCACAAAAGGAAGAATCTTGGTTAAGTAGGCAATTTTGAAAGGGCCTGCGTTATGCGCACGGACATTGCTTTCCTTGCTGGATGTGTCTGGGATGTGTCTGGAGTGTGTCTAGGATGTGTCTGGGATGTGACTGGGATGTGTCTGGGATGTTTTTGGGATGTCCAGCGAGATGTTAACTCAGGCTAGCTGTGAAAAAGGCGAGACGGGCGGGGCCCGATTAAGCTATGGCGTTTTACTTTTGAATACGACGCTCAAGAATCCTCAAAATGTTTTTCCCGAATAATGTGCAGGAGCTATCAAAATGATTCGGAACGCTCAATATGAGGCCGCCCACGGAAAGAACGTGCATACCAGTGAAACACAAACGTGGTGTGCCAATTCGTGGTCTCTCTATGAAATATGTCTCGTTTCTTAATTTTGCATCTAAAATTACGCTGCTTTGTGACAAAGAGGCTTGCCTTAGGCGCTCGTCAGCGTTGTCAAGGATGAGCTTTGTGGCTGAGGCCTATCGGTAGATAGTTACACAAAACAGGAGAAGCTGCTGAGTGACCTGTATTGTGTAAGTAGGACTTCTGGTGCAAAAAAAAAATCGCTCTAATAAATGAGGTAGTGCAACGTGCTGAACGCACCAAATACAATTGCAAACAACACCATCCATGGCTCCATACAAGTAAATGTGTATAGGCACTGCTCTTGTTTTACTGCTGAAAATTCAGCACGTCTAATCTGAATGAGGATCTTGATGAAATTCAAGCGATCATTGAACGGCAAGAAAATGCAGATTTCCCCCACACACAGTTGAGCAATATCGTACTCATGCCAGCCATGAGCAGGGTAAGAAAGTGACGATATCTTGTACGCAGCAAGGGCTTTCAGAACCTACGCAGCATCATTCTACATATTTTATTGTGATAAATCTGAAAAACATATTAGTACAAAACATGAATAAATGCCAGACCAATCTCGGAAAAAGCAGGCTACAAATTATTATTCTGATGGCCACAGGGGCTCCCTTAGGTGCAGGCAGTAAATTAACGGTCGCAACGAGATTAGCTTGAAAGCCACTGCATATTGTAAAAGCAAAAAAAGCACCCAGTATAAATTTTCAACAAATATTTGCATGAGAAATATTGATGTAGTTCTTATGCCCCAAGAGTTTTCTGTAGTTGCTGCAAATTTCAGGGCATGCAAGTGACTGTTTCTGTCGGCACCACAGAAGGGAATAGCATCGTAAGTGTTTTACTACAAAGAGCGAGAGTACCAAAGCAAAATATGCAGTCCAAACAAGCACCACATTCTCACATTGAGATTTGCTTGAAATGTTTACAAACGTTGGCAAGATTCATTTGGTCTATAACGATCAACACAGCTCCATAAGACTGGTCGCATGGAAAAGTGCGCCCCCATCGAAAGAGGCAATCTTTAATGATCGCACTTCTAAGTACAAAGAATTTATAGCACCTCATTAGCATAATACACAGCACAACTGATGTGGGCGAGTGTAATGTAGATAATTTAGTTCCTGATTCTTATTACGCTATGTTTTCAAAATGATGTAATGCGCCAGTGTAATGCAGATAAGTTAGTTTCTGATGCTTATTACGCTATGTTTTCAAAACAATGTAGTGCGCCCAATGCGTTGCATTATTTCTCATATGTATATGCTCTCTGCCAGGGGGATGTTCCGGTTGCTCCAGTGTTGTGACGGGTGAGTATGCCTCCTCTTCAACTTTATAAAAGCCAGCTGTCATGCAGAAATTGGTAGAAGTTGCGTGTGCTTGCGGGTTTTGTTGGCCTACCACACGGTTCTGTTAGGAAGTGGCATTCTACAGTCTTTTCTTTGAAATACAGAAAGTAGATAGTTAGAGAATGCATGAGAAGCAACTGAGTGTCCTGTATCGTCTAAGTAGGACGTCTGATGCAGAAAATAATTTCTTTATTAAAATGAGATAGCGTGGTAATGTGTAAGAAGGTCTTACTACTGATGCAGAAAATAATTGCTCCATTAATATGAGACAGCGCAACGTGCTCAATAGGTTAAATACTGTGGCAAAAACACTGTCAATAACCCCCAACAAGTCATCAAACACTGTGGCAAAGAACACTGTCAATGGCCCCGCACAAGTCGACAAACACTGTGGCAAAGAACACTGTCAATGGCCCCCAGAACCACGTCGTCTTTCTGGATGTCTGTCTTGCTTCTTCAGTGTGATGTAGTCTTGCAACAATATCTATAACTGTGAAAAATTCTGAACATATATTCCGAATGATGATTTTTATAGGCAGCAAGCAATCATTGAATGGCATGAGAATGCTGATTTTCCACACACAGTTGAGCGAAATCGCCCTCATTCCAGCCATGAGCAGAGTAAGAAAGTGGCCATAGTTTGTACGCAGTACGGGCTCCAAAAACTACGCATTATTGTTCCACAGATTTTATTGTCAAAAAAGCCCAAGAACACATACATTCAAAAGTCTAAAGAACTAACAAAGACTGATATAGGAAGAATCAGGGTGACAACTCATTCACGTGAGGGGCACAATGACTTCCTAAGGTGCAGACAGTAAATTAGCGGCCATATTGAGATTAGCTTGACGAGGCCACTGCACAATGTAAAAGCAACAGACCCAGGTAAAAAGTTTCGCAGAATTTTCATGAGGATGACTATATTGGCCGTTTTGCACCAAGAGTTTCCTTAGGTTAAAGCCTATTCATGGCGTGTCATTGACAGTTTCTGTCCCGGCAACAGAATTGCTAATGCTGTCGCGGGTGTATTACAACAGAGAGGTGGAGTACCCCAAGAAAATGTGTTGTCACAACAACCGCCAAATTGTCGTGTAGAGATGTGCTTGAATTAGCACAAAAACTTTGATACAGCACTACAAGAGAACGCCGCACAACGAAAGAGTAATAAAGCCTCGCCAGAAACGTTAGGGTGTACAAGCGTGCACGCCATCCTATAGCACAAGAGATCAAAATTTCCTGTCGTATTCTGTTGCGCATTGGACCTGGAAGTATGATGTTGAGTAGGATCGCGAACTTGAATACACCTTCGAATTCATCTGACTAACCAAAAGACAGTGGTTGAATGCGGTGCAGAAAGCTTAAAACCAGTTTTGCGACGTAGAACCTCCGATATTGTATTGTAAAAGTCACAACTGCTTGATAACGTTAGAGCGTTATTAAGCTCGTTTCGCAGAAATGCCTGCCACTTTCGCCATCGACCTTGTCGTCGTTCGTTGGGAGCGAAAAATCACTGTCTTGTCCTTGACCGATCGATCTAGAAGTATGCAAATAAAATAAATTGGAAAATTTCCCGGGTCCAAGTGACGATCGAACCCGAGTGAGCAGTTTACTGTTCTAGGCAGATTAGGTTTCGGCGGCAGAGGGGTGTGAATAGAGGTTGGACAACTTTTCATGTACTGTACGTTCGTGTGTGCATTTGTATATGTGTCTGTATATACGCACATGCGTAATTGAGACATTCTTGGGAGTTGTACCCTCCGCTCCAATGAGCCAGAGAAGCAGTTTATGTGGCAGTGCGCTTTTACACCTAATACGTTTGCTTTGTTCAAGATGGTAAATTAGAGATCACCTGTACTGGCTTTTAGACATTGATTGATGGACATGTGGGGTTCAACGTCCCAAAACCACCACATGATTATGAGAGACGCCGTAGTGGAGGGCTCCGCAAATTTCGACCACCTGGAGTTCTTTAACGTGCGCCCAATGCTGAGCATACGGGCCTACAACATTTCCGCCTCCATCGGAAATGCAGCCGCCACAGCCGGGATTTGATCCCGCGGCCTGCGGGTCAGCTGCCGAGTACCTTAGCCACTAGACCACCAAAGCGCGGCTGGCTTTTATAGATTCAAGATTTGCGGAGAGTTTTAATTATTCTGTGGCCCATCTCATTGGATCAGTGGCAATAGAGTGCTCGGCTGTCGACACGAAGGTCGTTGGTTCGATCCGGCCTGCGGCGGTTGCATTTCCCTGCAGGTGAAACAGTAGAGGCCCGTGTACTGTGTAATGTCAGTGCACGTTAAAGAACACCATATGATTCAAATTCTCTGTGCTCTCCTCTATGGCGTCTTTTGTAATCATTTAGTGGTTTTCAGACGTGAAAGTCTACTTAATAATAATATTTATATTTGTTAATTTGTGCAGTGCTGTATTCAGTATTGTTTTATTTTTTTAATTTATGTAGTTTCAACTGAATGCTGAGTTTACTGCTGGCTCTTATATAATCTCGTTAATCACCCTCCCAAGCACATCAGCACGTCTAGAACGTTTGATGCCCCCGTCGCCAACCTCCAATTTTCATCAGCAGGCGAACAGGGATACACTTTGATTTTCTCGATATGTTTCTCTCTTAAATGTCTACTTTGTTTTGCTGTATACTTAGTAAAGTTTCCCGGATCGGTACTGAAAAAATTTTGGGTTTTTCTTCTCGGTATCGTAGGAAGAGGCTCTTCCCGCGGATTGAGTGATGGCTTTGGTAGTGGCTACGGAATCAGCGGCAGCGGCGGCGGCGGCGGCAGCGGCGGAGGCCTATTGAGCGGTGGTGGCGGTGAGCGTATTTTCTAGTTATGCCACTAGAATCATTCAACAGCGCAGCTGTTTTTGCCAACAATTCATCCGCAAATTCAAAAGGGTCATCGTCGTCAACGGGCATGCACTGTTCTTGTCCACTGCTTAATCTCCTGCTTCACGCCTAAAACACGTGCGTCAAATTTTTTGGTATGGGATACAATAACTCTGGTGGCCGAACGAAAGAGCACATCAAGAGAACAAAGTTGCGAGAAAGAAAGAGATAGAAAGAATTTCTTTGCAGAGTGAGATGAGTGAGTGAGTGAGTGAGTGAGTGAAAGAACTTTATTTGGTTCACAATAGAAAAAAAAACTTGTTGAGGCAGGACTTGAAACTGCGTATACCGCCGACATAATAGTTGAAATCAAGAAGAAATGGACATGGACTGGGCACGTAGCACGTAACCAAGATAACCGCTGGTCTTTAACTGTAACTTACTGGATGCCCAGTAAGGACAAGCGGGTGAAAGACAGACAGAGTGTTAGCTGGACAGATGGAATTAGTAAGATGCGGGTGTAAAGGGGCAGCGAACACAGGATCGAGTTTACTGGTGCAACATGGGAGAGGCCTTTGTCCTACAGTGGGCGTAGTCAAGCTGATGATGATGATGATGACGACGACACCCGATCCAAAGGCGAGTATCGTACTCACATGGCTTTTAGGTAATATAGCCGAGCATAACATTACCCTGTGTAGTATAATATACAGAAGTGGCATCAAATGAAAGTGAGAGTGAGGAGGAGGAAAATAAAGACAGAAAGTAGTAAAGCATTGCGTAGAATCAAAGAGGAGAGGAATGTACACAAAGGAAAAAAGAGGAATTACATTGATGAAGGCATGTTTATCAGCCGGAAAGGTAGGAAATACGTCGTGCACAACCGAAGTGCGTCCTATACATTATTTGTAATGTATACGTTATCAAGCGCAGTAGGTTCAACTTGTGTAGTCGTCGAGATAGTCGCAATCACTGACGCAACTGCTAAGACCACTTCATGCCACAGGTTCTGGTGCCGCTCTCCTTGGCGCTGGCTTGACGGGCGCTGGCATCGGAGCTGGCTTGGGTGCTGCCTTGGCCGCTGGCTCTCGCGGTGGTCATAATGGTGGCTCTGGCAGTGGACTAGGCAGCGCAATAGGCAGTGGACTTGGCACCGGACTTGGCACCGGACTTGGCACTGGACTTGGTACCGGACTTGGCACCGGACTTGGCACCGGACTTGGCACCGGACTTGGTGGCGCACTTGGTGGCACACTTGGCGGTCGACTTGGCAGTGGACTTGGCGGTGCTTTGGGAGGGCACTCAGGTAGTGAATCAGGTCATTGTTTTCGTTTTGACTATGTTGGAAACTGCGAAGGTATTTCAGCCACTTCGTGGAGTAGTTGAAGTGATTGTAAGTAATGTCACACGTTCTGTAAAAATCTGTCATTTCAAACATTCTGAACACAGAGAGAAAGCAAGAAGAGGAAAGGCAGGGAGGTTATCCAAACGAGCGTCCGGTTTTCTACCCTGAACTGGTGATCAGAAAATAAGGATTGAAAAAAGAAAGGGGAGAAAAGTAGAGCATCTGCACGTACAAAGAAGTGCGGTCAGTTTTGGTTTGGTCCTTTTAAGGACAGGACTGCACGACTCTTAACATAGCTGACTATGAAATGCCATGCCCTGACTTGATGGGAAAACTGTCATAAGGATGGCTTATAGGCTAGTTGTGAGTAGCAAACAAGGATTGATTATTTCGATGTTAGACCACCCCGATTCACGCTTAGTTGCCCACATCAGGACTTCAAAAAAAAACTTTAGATCAATTCATCCATCGGTTCATCGCTGCCCACGGTTGAACGTGTGGCAAATTACAAATACGTTCATGGTTTTCCGGCTGGCGAAAAAAACACAGAAAAATGCTACTCAGTGAATATCGTTATAATTAGTTTGTTCATATAATAATAACTTTTGCGCCAGAAAAAAAAAACAAATCAAATCCGAACATGTGTTTCACCTTTCAGCCTTTACGAATACACATTCACTTCACGCCAAATAGTTTGAACGAAATTGTGAAAAATGTAGCTCAAGGTGCGCTCAATATTTATAACGTAGGATCATTTGTGCTAAATGAACATCGTGGCAGAAAAAAAAGTAATGGGAAAGATAATAATTTTCTTATTATAATATTGTTTCAGATGGAGAGTTACCTGAATTGCACGAGTTTTTCAGTGAACCAGAAAAGTTGAATCGAAGCGTTTGTTTATTTGTTTGTTTGTTTGTTTGATTGATTGATTGATTGATTGATTGATTGATTCCTCAGACACGATCTTATTTATGACGAACAGGCAACCATGCCAAGAAATTTATAGGGGACGGTATCTCCACGGTGTCAACTATATTGTACTAATTCTAATATTAGTGTAAATAAATTACGCTTGCCACCTGCAAACACTGTGCGACAATTTTAGTCGCACAGTGTTGGTGTCGCTTGACGCTAGTTGTTCGGCGGATACCTCAAAGTGGTCGACCCCATTAACCTCATGATGTCTCACGGAAAAGGACAATTTTCGCGGCACGCACAGAAGACGCATTTTCGGTGCATACGCTATAGAGATGGCACCCGAAAAACAAGACTGTTCTTGAAGGAACACTATTCAGCCAACCTGTTACAATTGAAACTCGATCAAACACAGTCGTGAGCGCACTCAAATAATTTCGTGAAATCGGGTAAGTCAGTTTAAAAAGGAAGTTGTCGGCTCTTCGAAATCTGAAATCGTTGCGTAGTGCACGAACTACCCGATCATTCTTCTTGCCAACAATATACTCCCGTGCATGTGAAAAGCCTGTGAGGTTAGGCTGATAGCGGCATTGACATGGAGGGTCCCCCGTAGCACGGACCTAGGGGGCACCATATCTCGACAATGCAAAGCAGAAAGATAGTTACGAGAAGCACTTAGGGTAGAAGGCTATGTGGAGGCGCAAGGAACAAATGAAGTGCTGGTACGAGTAGGACGAGTCAGAAATTTAGAAAGACGGTAATGCCATGACATCATAAAGCTAAACACCGTTGCCCGTAGCATCGCCCGGCGCACAAAAGCACTACCAGCTGCACATTCCCTTGTTCCATTCGTGGGCATGGAGCGCAGCTTGAAGCCTTCGAAAGGCTTATGCTAAGCCCGTTGGAGTGGCGCATAAACGCTTCAATGCAGAATAGTTGGAAAGCATGTGCGAAAAAACATCCATATCCACAAAAATGGAAGGAAATCAGAGCTTTTTTGCTCATTGCCGGAAAGTATTCTATTAAATCAGGTTTTGGCGATAAGATAATTCATTTGGATTGATGATAGCATTAAGAGCTATGCGTATTTTCTGGTCAATCGAGATTCATTCATGGAATGAGGAACTTCGTAAAATCCGGTTTTGTTAGATCGAGTTTCTACTGCACTTGCAACATGGTTTTCATTACATACGAGATCCTGTCATCACTACCAAAGCGCTGATTGTACGATCACTTATACTGTAGTTCATTTATTTCGCCATTTCTACTATTGACTAGATCTCGTCGCCGATTTTCCTCCTTGGGAGGGGGTGGGGGGGGGAAGGATGTTGCCATCTGGGATGAGTGAAGTCAAGTACTGTGCCATGACATGAACGAGCGCCGACAGCGAGCCCTTCGGTAGTTTCAGTGGTTGGTGCAGAGAGACACATGCCAGCAGAAATCGAAACTCCTTTCCACGTTCATGGTTCAAGCTATAGGAATTCTTCCCGTCCCGTTCCTGAATCGCTGTGTGGTACATACGTGAACATCAATGCAGGTTACACTTTTACCAGAGTGCACATATCACGGCACTACTCTCCTTAAGACACGATGTTTCAAATCGGGGTATATTGAGTAACAGTGCTAGGTGATTTTTTATGCCATTTTTGCGTGGCCTTCTAGAACATTTGCGTTCACCAACTATCACAAGGGTTGAGTGATATTTAGTGTTAGTCATTGAGGTGAAACTTCGACACTAGGCGTGAACGTGATGGCGTTCAGGTTAAAGCAGTTCTATAGCTTCTCAATAAGAATACACATTGCGCAAGCACTGATTTATCAAAGTAGAATAAACATTCAACTATACTCCCAGTGAGGACATGATTAACTTTTTGTAGCACCTATTCCTATGACAGAAAGATTAGTGTAAGACATGTTTAGAGTAATGGATTGTCTGTAGCTCTCCTCCCATCTGTAATATCCATTTCATCCTGAGGATAGAATGCTGTTTTTTTTTAATTTCAGGTGTATCAGGTAGCGGTGGTCTGACTGGATTGGAGGGTGGCCATAGTGGAGTCACAAATACTTGGACAAGTGGTACGGGTGATTGTCGCTCATACCTACTAAAAATCACTCCATCTACGACGAAAGGCAACCTTGTGAGGATGTGAAGCAGCGCTGGTGTTCACTTGTGTTTGCATTCGTTGTTTTCATTTCTTTGTTTCCATGTTTGTTTGTTTTCTGTTTGTAGTTATGTATATGCTGTGTACCGTTTCTGTTACCCTTCCTCTAGTTTGTGTGCATTACCGTGTGTGTGCCGCAAAGTGAGCATCCAGCGCTTCTATAGGAAAGTGCAACGAAGCGAGCGAGCGCAGCATTACATAGGATCTCAGAGCTATGCCGGAGATATAAACGAGAAAGGACAAACGAATTTGAGGCAGAACTCTGCGATATCCTGCACTCCAACTCCTCCCACCTCCTCGTGGTCACGCGAGGAGAGGCAGGCAGTTGGCGCATGCGCAGTGGGGGAGTGGGCGGTCGCCGAGGGACAGACGCAGCCCCGAGTAAAAGCTTCTTCACGTGTAAAACACAGGCATTTACGGAAGCATTTATTTTTATAAAAAGGAACAAATTAGCTTGCGCACTAAATGTACGTTTCTATAACATTTTAACTGTGGAGTTTTTATGGCAGTTATATTGTTGTAATCCCGTCAAAAGGGATTCAATCTTTCTTTGATGTCACCAGTCTGAGGCCTGTAAGATCGAAGTGGTCAGTTTTTGCTGCCTGGAAGAATAACTGGCACTGAGCCATGCTTTCAACTAAGACTGCATAAGTTACGTCGATCCTTCCTTCAACCTCTCCTCCTCCTTTAAGTGTAGCTAATTGTGTGCGCGGGTTGAAATGTACGGCCACGGCAGAAGAGCAGTTGGGGCGCGTAAGGCAATTAATCTACACGTAAGATGAAGTCAGCTACTTCAGCAGTTGATTCTGTTTTACAGACGTGCAAAGTTGATTGCTGATAGTTGCGTAACATGTAGTTCTGGTGCGGAAAAGAGAGGGAAGGTCTTGCAACGGGTGCCATGAAATATTTGCTGCGGCAACAGATTTATTTCTTTGTAGTTTGCGGCACCCCGCGTCAACAAATTCGTATTCGTACTTGTTGTTCCTTGTGTTCTGTAGCGCTAAGTGACGTGGCGCTGTCTCGTCGTGATGTTGATATGGAGGTTTTAACGTCCCAAGACCACCATATGATTATGAGAGACGCCGTAGGCGAGGACTCCATAAATTTCGACCACCTAAGATTATTTACCATGCACACAAATCTCACTGTCTCGTCAGGGACATACTAACTAAACCAATTCATTCTGAAAATTTTATTAAATATATTTATTTATTTATTTGTTTGTTTGTTTGTTTTAATGTGGACTAATGGTCTATGCAGGCTGGTTAATACGTGCAAATACAAACAAGTAGGTACAAAATAAGTCGATGCGGTACTCGTGTATTCCCTGAGCTGCAATTTGACTCTTATTCGAATTTTCAAGTATTTGCACATAACTAGTTCCTTTATTAGTACGTGCAAACAAACATGGCATTTCTTGTATATGTTTCTGTTCTGCAGGTGGTAGCAGCGGCATTGGCGCAGGCCTCGGCAGCGGTGTAGGTGCAGGAAACATTGGCGCATCAGCAGGTGGTGGAATAGGTGGTGTAGGTAAGTTCACCTGTCTAATAAGGAAAACAATAAGGGTCACCGATAGTACGGACACTGCATTGTATAAAAGCAACACTGGTGGTTCATATGTCCGTTGGAATTTCTGAATAGTCTGCATAACCGTTAATGACCCAAACAAGCGCTTTGTATTGATCAGAATTGATATGGCCGTCTAGTTTAGCTGCGCTGCCGTGAAACCCATTTTATGCCAAATAGTGCAGTGTGCTCTTTTAATGCGCTTTTAAGATGGCACCATGGCTGTCATAATCCAATTGTGTGCTTTTATCGCTTACACTATCTATCCTGTGAACCACCTCTTAGCAAATGAGAAGGCAGCCTCCTATTTACACTTTATAGATGATGAAAATGCTTCGACAGAAATGCCGTGGACATAGAGGTGCAATGTAAAAATAATGTCTACTATTTTACGTACCACAACCATAATACGTTTATTGCGGACGCCGTAGTAGAAAAATCCGGTAATTTCGACCATCTGCTGTTTTTAACGTGCACTCATATCGCGCAGTACTCGTGCCTTTGACATTTTACCTCTATCAAAAAGCGAAATGCGTATTTATTTCTGTGGTGAAAAAAAAAAACAGCCACGCTCACTGCCTGAGCCCTATTTAGTAATAAATTGTCTACATTATTAAGGTCATATTGCATTTAATAATACTATGCTGTAGATGTCAAATGTCAAAACAGCTGTGTATTTTGTTCTTTTCATTCATTTTATTTTTCTTCTGATGTGTGGTACTGGTGTGGCCTATGGTGAATCAGGGCATTGGTTAGGATTAGTTTCAATGAATGTCACTCTACCTTAAAAGAGCAGGTGCCGTAGCTGCCCATGACAAATAGCTTATTCGCACCACAATGTTTGCTTGCACTGGAAAATAAAAGACGAACTGTAATTGAAAACATCAACCTCTGTGGAGTTAAAGTCACATTTTTCGCACTTTACTTGGTCTTTACTTGCTCTTTACTTGGTCCAGCAACTGCATGAGGTCGTTAGTGGGTGAATAAGATGTTTGAAGATGGTGAGACAAAGTTATCACATAGAAAAAAAATATCTTACATTATACATAATAACTTTTGTGCATTTGATTTCGCAAACTAAGACACGATTTTGAGGGGCGCCGCAGTAAATGGCTTCAGAAATTTTATTCACTTCAGGTATGTTAACCTGTACTCATATCCAAGTACATGGGTTCCGAGAATTTCCACCACCATTTAAAATGTGACCACCACGGCCGGTATAACCCTTATACAGGCAATGGAAAAACATCGGATACGCTCTTGCCCAACGCTTGCTCGTTCGCCATTTTTGCACGTCGTGACTAAAAGGGCGAAAGTCGGCTTCTTAAAAAAAGAAGGTTCAAAAAATTAAACTCAGTAGGGCAAGGAGTTAGAATTTTTTCAAAAATATTGAGATGTACATTTTGGAATAACTTCACTTATATCAAATATTTTTTGTATGAATGATGTCAATGGGGTGGTATTAATTTTTTTCTAGGTGCTGTATCATCGAGTTAGTAAAATAATCAACTACGTTTTCTGTAGAGTTCGCGCGCTACCCTCCTTGTCTCCCTACCTCTCAAGCAGAAGCATGCCAACTTCTTTGTAACGTGCTGTAGCTTCTATTTCAACCTGTTGTGCACTATTTCACGCAGAAACACTCCTATTACGGTAGAACGCATATAACAAGACTAAGAAAAGACAATTAGGTTGCACCTAAGTGCGTGTCCTCTTTGTACCCAGGGTGACCTTGAACATTTTTCTATACGCTGAGATTTATCTTCGTTGCCCACGTGTATGTCAAAGCATCAGTGTCTGTTTGTGTTCTAATTCTCTTACGCACAATTCCCAGCCTTCTGGGCAAGAGCCATTACTAATGAAATTGGGCATAGTATTCAAGTACTTTTGTTTCTAGTGTGCTTGTTTCTCTTAACTCACTTTAAAAAGGCGCAGATTGAGACTTGATGATGGTTCAAGAAGAAGGCTGACCGACACTGCGCACACATTTACGCTAAGCAGGGTGACTGGCACGCCACGCCGCGGCTTTCAGAGCAGACATCCGTTGAGATACCTAGCAGAACCATAAGCTCTCCCAATGCCGGCTAGCACGTACTTTATCGAAATCATAAACTGCTGCGTAGTCTATTGCACCGAAATGTACACGACGTGTCCTGCGGGACACGTCGTGTTCTGCGAGAGTTTCTCGACTCGCCCCTGTTTTATTTGGCAGTGAAATAAGTAGATCGAAGAGTGTTTGGTTCCTGCCCCTCTGCCGTCTTTCGTTCGGCCGCTGCAGGCTTGAATTGGTCTCAGAGACCACTTCTGCAGGCGCAATCATCTTTCGTAATGTTTCTTCTGCCATAGAGCAGATGAAAAAACAAAGTTATACAAAAATTATAATTTGGCTCAAGGCTGATGGATGTGTTAATGACCCTCTATAATTAATAAATCTCCGTCTGCCCTTCGCAGTTTTGGGAATGCAATGCGAGGTCAATTAGTGCTTTGTTGGTACCATCAGTTAAGGGGTGAACTGAGTTACGTAGCATATTAGCGCAAACACAAATAGCCACCCAGCAGCTCTATGCGAAGGCGGTTGGATGAAGTTAAGACTTTGATGGGTCAGTTGACACCTTATAAACTAGCGCAACCCACCACGTGGCATCGGGCGAGAAATTGGCATTGCCTGGTAATATAGAAGAATGTGTTGTTAATATTAAAATGCTTCGTAGTAGCTCATTTTCGAAACACGTGATTAGACTAATTTACACAAAAACACCAATTTTATTCAATAATAAGCTTGATATGTTAACTTAAGCATTCAACTCGTTTCGTCTCACGTAATGTATCGCATTCGTCATCGCAAATGCTCCATTGGCTAAAACCTAGTGCTGTAGCACGAAAGGAAAAAAAACTGGATGTGATAAATTTATTCTCAACTTTAGGAGTGGTTCATTCAGAAGTATTTTTCTTTAATTCATAAGCAATCTGCATGTTAGGCAGAAATGATGAAGGGTGAAGAGTTAGAGCAGAACTGCAGGGTGAAAAGCGAAGCTTCGTCAATCCTGTAGCACCGGATGTGTTTTTCGGAAAGCAACATAAACAAAGCAAAAGGATCTAGTGAATAAGAGGTGACACGGTAGGTGAAGTGACCATGGCCGAAGTGTTCGCCACTTTACAATGTGAAGCGAAGGGCGAAATGGGGCTGTGAAACCTCGAATCAGCCGGCAAGGTGTGAGCTTTTGGGGCTCACAGATGAATATATTTACGGGCGGGCAAATCGTGGCTTTCTCGATCGCCACCTTATGCGGCATTTGTCCTGTTTTCCTAAAGAAGTCAAGGGGCACGTGCAGTTCTTGTAGCAAATAGTTATGCCTTAATAGCAAAATATAATCACATTTTTCACCACATGTCAACTCTCTTTTGTTTTCTAAATATGCCTAAATACCTACGTCACATTGCCTGCATAGGGCTCTCTGAATGTTTTTGTACCCAATAACTGAGCATTTTTGGAAGCATTATATTTTCTTTTTTTGTGCTGAGCCAAACAAGTCACCAAGTGAAAGGTCTGGAGAGTGGCGCATCTAAAGTAAACACCCCTTTTCGTGTTCATTGTGTATGTTCTGTAGGTGGGGGCGTCGGCACTGCTGGCATTGGCGGTAGTGGCAGCCTTCACCCCACCGTTGGCCTTGGCCCCAGTGTTGGCGTTGGCCAAGGTGGTAGCCTTGGTACCAGTGGTGGCATTGGCGCCAGTGGTGTTGGAATCAGCGTTCCTGGCAGTGGACTGGGTGGTCATCTTGGAGGTAGCCTAAAAAGCTTTTTGAATGCTTCTGTACTTTGTTATATAGCCGTTCCCAGCATTTACAGTCATTTACAGTTTATTTACATTTACAGTTACAGTTTATTGTGGTGCATGTAATAAAACAAAAACTACAAATGACAAAGTTTTCGGCACCAATGAAAATAGCGTAATAAATTTTCACTTTTTAGAGAACCAAAGAAAGAAGATGAAAGGTGACGCATAAATAATGCTGACCAGTAACGACAGTGGAACCAATGAAATCTTTACATCTGCAAAGAGGCAAAGCGGCTGGTGAGGAAAACGTAACAACGGACCTCCTGTAAGATGATGGAGAGATTGAGTTAGAAAACTGGCCACCTTATATACAAAGGGATGAAGTGTCTCTGGACAAGACCGGTATCAAAGTTTTGAAAAACGACAACATCACTTTGATCTACGAAAAAGGAGACCTTAAGGACTTGAAAAATTGCAGCAAAGTGCATACGCTATCGCAAACGCTTGATTGGCTAAAACCTAGTGCTGTATCCCAAAAAGAAAGAACCACCAGAAATGATAAACTGAATCGCAACCTTCAGATTGGTTCATCTAAATGTATTGTTCTTTAAATGCTAAAAAATCTGCATGTTATAAAGACATGATGAAGGGCAAACGAAAAGCAGAACTACAAAGTGATAAACGCCAATGCTGTAATGATGGATGTGCGTTTCAGAAAACAACATAAACAACGCAAGAAGTTCTAGTGAATGAGAGATATGCACGGTGGCGGAAGTGACCATGGCCGAAGTAGTCGCTACTTTACAATGTGAAACGAAATACGAAATGGGGCTGAGAAGTCCTCTCTGGCCGAAACTATTGCGCGTTGTCTTTCTTGCCCGCACATTAAACTTTTAGCAAGGCTGCGCGATCGGCGAGGCAAAGACGATGATGACGATGAGCGAGGATGATGCCGCGACAATTTCAATGAAAACAATTCGCGAGACTCGCAGGACAAGAACAACATGAGAAGGCAGGGAGGTTAACCAGGCACATGCCCGGTTTGCTACCCTATGCTGGGAGAATGAAAAGTGGGAGTATAAAAATGAGAGAGAGAGGAAAGAGAAGAGAAAGAGAGAATAAAAAAATTGCCCGCAGCTTCCCTCGGGGGAACACTGAGGAGGATGCGGACCATATAATTGGTTAACGGGGTGTTAAAGTGCGACTTACTTGGGTCGATGGCTAAATTGGTTAACGGGGTTGTGAAATGGGGTGTTAAATTGCGACTTACTTGGGTTGATGGCTAAATTGGTTTACTTGGTTGTAGGAGGGGGTGTTAAATGAGTGAACACGTACACACGTATGCGAAAGGGCGGCGCTGGTCGAAGGGACGTCGATCATTGTGTTTGTGGATTCGTTGGAATTCATTTCACCGCGACCTTGGACGTCGACGCGCCGTACAAACCAACCGACGAGCGGCAACTGAGTGAGCGAGCGCCGACCTTGAGTATATATACAGCACGACGGCGCATGCACTGTCAGCTGTTGAATGTTCTCGAAGCGCGACGCCACATGCGCGTCCACTGGAGAATCAGGAGAATTGTAGATGTCGAACGCGGTGTGTAGAGGAGGAAGGGTGCACAGATGGTGGAGAAGTGAAGCGCACGCGGTGTGTAGAGGAGGAAGGGATGCACAGATGGTGGAAGAGTGGACGACGGCGCGACGGCGCATGCGCGCGCGTCAGCTGTCGAATGTTCGAGAAGCGGTGCGGACGGCGCGGACGGCGCGGACGGCGCACTACAAGGCGCGAGTATAAGATGCTCCGCATCTAAAACGCATTGTCAGTTAATGGGCAGGCGCTTATGCAGCGGTCGGTGGCTGAAAATCACCGTGGCACGAAGCCAGAACAAACGCCACCGGTCATTCACCGTGATTTCCAGGGTGAATGGCCTTAGAGTCATCGATATTTCTAATAATCTGAGCATTTTGCAAATAAGTGATAGTGGGCATGCATCAATCATATCCTAAGTGTGAAAAAAATGACAGCTTACTGCGACATTCAAAAAGCAAGCATCTTGCTTTGCCCACACGTGAAGCTCGCACTTGTCATCGGTACTATCGAAGCTCACTAACGTGGGAAACGTGGCCACTTTCGTGGAGGTTTTCCCATTTACTCATAGTGCCATTGCCGAAGGATGTCTCTTTACATTATCTTAAAATCCTGCTCGAAGAACCAATGCGCCAGCCTGAGATGCTTTTGCCACCATAGCTGTCAAAGCAATGAGGAGCTCCTGTCTTCCATACGATTCTGTACGTTGCGCACCCGCCGCACCACAAGTGGCGCTGCGCGCGGCTCTTAAAGCGCCTCCTATAGGTACCAAACAGAGTGTATAACTGAATAATGGTAGAGACCTGAAAATAAACTAGACGCACAGTACTTTGTGAAGTCTCTCAGTCCCTGGCCTCATATTATGTCTGTTTTCACCAGCTGGTGGTGTTCACCTCGGAGGAGCAGGCGGAGCAGCAGGCCGTGGGCCTGGGGGCCTAGGTAAGAACACGTCATCTTTCTTCGCGAAATAGAAGACTGACGGCTAAAAATACTTGGAAGAGCGAACGCGTTTGTTGCTGCAACAACCTATAAACCATATTCTTCATTGTAATACACCACCACTGTTGTTATATAAGCGATGTCAAGCAATATTTTTATATTATTTTGCTGCCTCACTACGATGTGATTGTTATAGAGGAAAACGAAATAGCACGTATATCATTCATAGACATTTTAAGTTCTATTATCCGTGCTAACAAACACACACAAAACACCAGGGAAGACAGCACGCGCACAAGCAGGAGAGCTTTGTGACACGCTGCAGTCACGTCAGGGATGTGCTAACAAACTTTTTCTTTGCAAGTATCCAATAGTACATATTTAGTACGGTACACTCGCGGTATACCTAGAGCTGAAATTCGCTTCTTATTGAAATGTTCGAGAATTCGCATCGTGTTTACGCAGCCGTGTTTAGGTGACCAGCACTATGTTGCAAAGAGTCTTACGAAAAGAAAAACATGTTTTCCCGGTAGAAAAACCTCGAAATAAGTGATTTTATATTTGTGCCAGCAAGGTGGAAGGCTTTGGGGCTCACGGATCAATATATTTACGGGCAGGTATTCCGCGGCTTTCTCGCCACCTTATGCGGCATTTGACCCGTTTTCCCTAAAGTAGTCAAGGGGCACGTCCGGTTCTTGTGGCGAATAATGATGACTTAATAGCGAAATATAATGACATTATGAACTACACGTCACATCTCTCTTGTTTTCTAAATAAGCCTAAATACCTACGTCACATTGCCTGCATATGACCCTCTAATTGTTTTTGTTCCCTATAACTAAGTATTTTTGAATGTATTATCTTTTTTGTGTGTGCCAAATGAAAGGTCTGGTGAGTGGCGCATGTAGAGTAAGCATCCCTTTTCGTGTTCATGGTATATGCTCTGTAGGTGTAGGCGTCGGCACTGGTGGCATTGGTGGTAGGGGTGGTCTTGGCCTTGGTGTTGGCCCTGGCCCTGGTGGTCACCTTGGCAGCAGTGTTGGCATTGGCACCAATGGTGGCCTTGGCACTGGTGGTAGCCTTGGCGCTGGTGGTAGCCTTGGCGCTGGTGGTAGCCTTGGCTCTAGTGGCGTTGGAGTCGGCGCTCCTGTCGTTGGTCTGGGTGGTGGTCCTAGAGGTAGTGTAAAAATCTTTTTTATTGTTCCAATGAGTGCTTCCGTGCTTGCCTAAATAACTGTATCCAGTATTTACAGCCAATTATCGAATAGCTGTTTTTATTGTGGTGCATGTAATAAAACGCAATTTACAAATGGCAATATTTTGGGTGGCAAGAGAAAGCGAATATTATGTTTTCGCTTTTTAGTGAACAAAAGAACAAAGATGAAAGGCGACGCATAAATAATGCTGACCAGTAACGACAGGGAACCAATGAAGGCTTTGCCTCTGCAAGGCGGCAAAGCCACTGGTGAGGTTAACGTAACTGCTAAAAAATGGCGAAGGGGTTGTGTTAGAAAAACTGGCCACCTTATATACGAAGTGTCTCTTGACGGAAAGGGTCTCAGAATCTTGGAAAAACGCCAAAATTATCTTAATACATAGAGGAGATGTCAAGGACTTGAAAAATTGCAGTAAATCACATGTGTCATCGGAAACGCTTCATTGGCTAAGATCTAGTGCTGTGGCCCCAAATAAAAAAACTACCGTAAGTTATAAATTGAGTCACATTCTTCGGATTGGTTCATTCAAAGTATTTTTAAATTGGTAAACATTCTGCATATTAGAAATACATGACAAAGGGCTTAAGTAGAACTGCAAAGTGAGAAACGTACGCCAATACTGTGGCGACAGATGTGCGTTTCGGAAAGCAACATAAACAACGTGAGTGATTGTAGTGAATGACAGAGACGCCACGGGGGCCGAACTGACCATGGACGAAGTGGTCGTCTCTTTACCATGCGAAGCGAAATACAAAACGGGAATGCGAAGTCCTCCCCGGCAAAAAGGGTAGCGCGTTTTATTTTTTGCCGGTGCCTCAACCTCATAGCACAGCTACGGGAGCGGCGAGGCATAGACCATTATCACGATGAGCGAGGATGACGTCGCGACAATTTCAAACAAAACAATTTGCGAAACTTGGTGGCTGAAAATCGCCGTGGCACGAAGCAACGCCGATGGCCACTCACAATATTTACCAGGGCTAATGGCCATGCAGCGTTCGCTATTTCTCAATGCTCCAAGTATTTTTCAAGTACGCGGGTAGTGGGCACGCACAAATAATAATCTAAGTATAGAATAATGGCAGCCTACCTCGACAGTTACGAAGCCAGCATCTTGCGTTGGACATACCTGACGCATGCATTTGCCATCACTACTTACGGCGGGCAGCAAGACGCTCACTAATGTGAAAAACGTGGCCACTTTCGAGCAGGTTTTCCCATTTATGCATAGTGTAATTGTAGAAGAATGTCTGCCTATGATATCTTACAATACTGCTCGAAGATATAGCTTGCTGGCCATGTGATAATTTGCCACCATAGCTCTCAAAGCAATGAGGAGCTGCTGTCAGCTATATACCATTTTGAATGTGGCGCGCCCTCCCCACCACAAGTAGCGCTGCGCGTGGCTTTTGAAGTGCCCCCTGATTGATTTGTGGGGTTTAACGTCCCAAAACCACCATATGATTATGAGAGACGCCGTAGTGGAGGGCTCCGGAAATTTCGACCACCTGGGGTTCTTTAACGTGCACCCAAATCTGAGCACACGGGCCTCGACATTTCCGCCTCCATCGGAAATGCAGCCGCCGCAGCCGGGATTTGAACCCGCGACCTGCGGGTCAGCAGCCGAGTACCTTAGCCACTAGACCACCGCGGCGGGGCTTGAAGTGCCCCCTATCGGTCCCAAAGGGAGTGTATAACGGAATAATGGTAAAAGCCTGAAAATAAACTACACGAACTGTACTTTACGAAGTCTCACAGTTTCTGGCATCATGTCTTTTTTCACTAGCTGGTGGTGTTGGCATCGGAGGAGCAGGCGGAGCAGCAAGCGGTGGGACTGGCAGCCTGGGTAAGAACACTTCATCTTTCTTCGCGAAATCGAAGACTGACGGCTAAAATACTTCGAAGAGTGAAGACACTCGTTGCTGCAACAATTTAAAACCCGTATTCTCAAGTGTAATAGACCGCCACTGTTGCAGTATAAACGTTGCCGCACATTTTTTTTCTAAAATGTTATGCAGCCTCCTGACCATGCACTCGTTACTTATAAGGAAAAACAGAATAGCAGGCATATCATTCATACATATTTCAAGTTGTCATCTGCGCTAGGAAACGCGAATAAAAAACCAGGGAAGACAGGACGCTAACAGACAGTAGAGCTTAGCGACGTGGCGCAGTCCCGTCAAGGATGTGCTAACGAAGCTTCATTATTACTATTTTTGTTGTTGTTGTTCTTGTTGTTGTTGTTGTTGTCGTCGTTGTTGTTGTTGTTGTTGTTGTCGTCGTTGTTGTTGTACAAATCGGATAGTATATAGTAGATATATGGTAGTGATGGTATTTCCTTAGTTTAAATTCGCTTCTTATTGGAATGTTTGAGAATTCGCACATCCCTAGTTTTTTTTTTGGCAGTAAGTGAAAGAAACAACATTTCTTACACATAATTTTGCTGTGGACAGCATGACCCGGACTGAGGACTTCAAGGAACGTACAAAAACAAGCGCTGACTGTGTTCGTTCCTTTTGTTCCTCAGTCCGGGTTGCTTTGCCCACAACAAAATGATGTTTAACTACAAACTCACCCAGCTTGCCGTTCTTATTCTTATACATGTTTTATGCTCTGCAGCTGGTGGCAGTAGGTTTGGCGCAAGCGTTGGCGTACCAGGAGGCAGTGGAATAGGTGGTGCAGGTAAGGTCACCATCTGTTTAATAGGAAACGAGCATTACTGATGCTACATATATTGCATTGTGTTAAACCAGCATTGCTGGTTGCTATGTTCGTTGAGATTCCTGAATAGTTTATTTATGCCCGTTTATTTCACAAACAAGCTTTTTATATCTTTCGTAGTCAATATGCCCGCCAGGTTTAGCTGCACTGCCGCGAAACTCATATATTGACAATTAACGGGGAACGCTATTTTTTAGTTTTCACGAAATTCCACCATGGCTCCCAATAATCCATTATGTGTACTTATTGCTTACGCTGTCTATCCTGCGAAGTACATCCTAAGAAGAGGTCAGTCTATTAATAGTAATAATGAATCAATATTTTTATTTAACATGCCCCGGAACAAACAAGAGATCTTTGTGCAGGTGCCCGCCTACACAAAACTATACAAATAAACAATGTAATACAGATAGTCTTCTGAAAAAGAAATCAAATAAAAAGAATAAAAACGCGCAGACGAGAAGAGAAACCAGCGCACAATGAAGGGTATAAAAAGACAAGACGAGATTCATGGAATGCCCATGAGAAATAAAGGGGAATATGCACATCTATGTGTAAGGCTTCCTGAAAGCAGGAAAAGGGAAGAATCTGTGCGTTGTCAAAATCTATGTCAAGACAGTGCAGAGCTGAGATAAAAACAAGGAACAAGGACAGTGCACTGTGAACAACATCGAAATAACGAAAGTTGACAATATACAGACTTTGTATTATTTGAGAGTTAGAATGTTGAAAGAAGTTGGCAGGCACACGAAATGGTGGCCTGTCTAGTTAATTTATGCGGAAGCATAAAACTTGCACAACCGAGAAATAACCAGCGGGATATAATACGGTAAAGTACTTTGTAAAAAAAAACGACAGGACATTGCGATTAATTTGGCAGTGAAGTGATGGTAATGATAATAATCTCCCAGTGTTAGAGCGAGATTGAGAGTCATTTCCAGCAAAACGATCGTTGTTAATGCACGTGATTGTTTTTTTTTTTTGGACTTAATCAGTGACGTCATTGCCATATTAAGCAATGCCATTCCAGCTCGCAGATGCATATTCAAGTTGAGGAAAACACATGGATGCGCACAATTCGTAGAACTAAATTCTCGCAAAATTCTGCAAGCAAAGTCGAGAGAACGAAGGCCTCGCATGGCACCATGTTTAGTATCAGCAGGAAAAAATTGCTTGCTATTTGAGCATACTATCAAATTGAGCACACTACCAAAGGGACAACAACATCGCGGAACGCATAAGCCTTACTTAATGTCATGGTATTGACAATTGACAGAGTATTGAAATGCCACGATAGTTGTTTTGCGAGATATACTAACGAATTTGATCAGTACGTCTTAATGGGCTGGTTGGTTCATTGCTTCAAATGAAAAAAAAATTGCGCAATGGTGCAGTTGCGTTCGGCCTGTACTTGATTTTTAGGCATTCATTGGAAGGTTATTTTTACACAATTCGAAGAAATAACCCAAATCTGAATGCAGAAAGCGATAGTCAATAATTGAATGAATTTCTTTATATCTTGATGTAATCGGCATACAAGAGAAAAGAATAACAAATTGCGTGTTGCATTTTTTTTTATTGAGCGACACTTCATGCAATGACGCTAAATATGTGTACAAATGGTGCACGCACGGACATAAGTTGAAGAGTTACAGATGTTTATATAGCCAGTTGTTTGCACTTGCGTAACGATGCCCGCTGCAACATGCATATTAGCAATACCAAAAGCTGATATGAAGCGCTGATGCTCGCGAGGATGCTGGCCCTGGACACTGCTACATAGATCAACTACAGCGAATGGCAACCAACCACAATTGACGTTAACCCGACGTGAGGGACTGTATCAAATGAGTACATATGTAATGTTTATAAAATTGGGTTGGCAGCACTGCAACCACTGTTGACGTATCACGAAGATCAGCGTCTATTTGAAAAGTAGTTTCGAGACCTATAGTGTAGCTCTGTGGTAAAATGCTTCATTACCACGCATAATGCTTGGGTTGAATTCCAGCTGGGACCCTGACATTTATTCCTTGCGTTCGTCGGGTCAACGCTACCGATGTCGGGTATTTCTTAACGCCCGCGCGTTTGAATCGCCCAGGTGTGCTCTAGTCGTTCCTGGGTAGATACTAAGTGTCAATAACCTGTGGTACATACCCGCATACCAGCGGCACATACCTTCCGGTTTGTATGTGCCACGGTGGGAAGTGTTTGACGACGTACGCGATGGGATTGTGACATCATTCAGGTATTGACCAGCACGTCACATTCGTCAAACCATCTTACCCTCTCATGCTAATTTTGGTTCATGCAAAGTGAAGGGGGTCACCACGAGGGCACCCAAACGTAAGCGGCTAGATAGATAGATATGCTCAAAGTCAATGAAGTTCGCCAAGAAAGGCTTCGAATTTAAAAATTTATGTAAACTTAAAATAAGTGTGGGCCTAGGGACTCCACTAGTCACTTTGTACAAGGAATTCGTTTGGCCATTTATCGCAGTACATCATAATTGATTAAGCCGATAGCTGTGCTGGAGATTGACAACAGATGAGTCAACATTAAAGTTTGCAAGTTTAACCAACAACAGTGAGTGGCTGACTAGGTCAGAAGCCTTTTTCAGGTCACAGTAGACCACGTCAACTTGCCCTCTCTGAGAAATAGGGGGGGGGGGGGGGAGATTGGGGGCAAACTGAGTAGGTAGTTTCAATGAGCGTCAATGTACCTTAAAGAGCACACACAGTAACTTACCACAACAAACAGCTTGGTTTGCGCTGGGATTTATTTTTACGCTGGAAAGTGAAAGACGCACTGTAAATCACAACTAAAACATCATCATCTGTAGAGTGAAAGTGCCGCTAGGAGTCACCTGGGACTGCCATTTTTCCATGGGTTGTGTGACCTCTCATGCTGCATTGAGCCGAGCCGTCGTCTACTACATATCTGAAACTTTACCACACGTGGTCAGTGTACTGGGTCCTGTGCTGTTCTTACAGCAGCAGCAAATAATTTAGATAGAACGGCAAGCTTGAAACTGAAATAACGTGGTTGTACCCACAGCTGACCACTGAAGAAGATAGTTCGCCATAATGCTGATGAGTGTACCGGAAGCAAACTATTACGGTGTGGCTTCCGAGCGTAAGGGTACTGCCCTACTCTCGCACCTCTCGCATATTTATAAAAAATATTCAAGTATAACTAATGCACACCACCAATTCTACTAAAATTTGACAAAATTTGTTATAGACGCAAAGGAATCGATCCATCTAACAAACATCAAGATCAAAAATTGAGAGACATATGACCCATTTCATGTGGCTGGGTATTGTCACCCAACGGGGAGCTTGTTTCAATTTTTCCCTAACATTCTCGCTCTCTCAAAGTAACACGAAAAGTGCACTGACACAAAAGGTAGTACAGATACGGAATAACATCTCCAGACCGCTTAGAAATCGTACCAAGGGAAATTAAGCGAGCTTCTTGTAAATATATTCAAGCTTCAAGCTAAAAGACGTATAAGTCATTGTATTGTGATATAGCTTACTTCAAGACTGTGTTGTGCTGCCCCGGAGAGTGGGCTTGTAAAAATACAGCAGTGGACGAAGGCATCTGTCGCCTTCAGTTGAACTACTGTCTTTTGAAAACATGTGGTTGCATACTCAATGTTGAATTCTTTCTTTGGATTCTCGCATTACAGGCAGTCTCAGTGAAGCTGGTAGCGCCGCATGTAAAAAAAAATATTTACCGTGTATTTTGATGAAAAAGTGATTAGTGCATGCATAATTAAGAAGAAACTGTTTTAAAACATGTTTGGTTAAACTGATAATGTAAGTCTAAATCTACAATTTCACCCGCCGCGGCAGCATAGTGGTTGTGGTGCTCGAGTGCTGACCTGAAGTTGGTGATCGAATCCGGGCCGCGAGGGCCTCGTTTTCATTGAGCCTGAAAATGCTCGATGCCCGTTAATAAAATTTAGGTGCAGGTTAAAGAGCCCCAGGGAGTCTAAGTTCCCGGATCCCTCTATTACAGCGTCTCTGATATTGATATCTTAGCTTGGTACGTTAGAACCAAAGTATTATTATTATAGCCCTCCTATTTCAACCCTAGCCTTCTTGCTCAAAAAAGTGTAACGCAATCATTATTTCCCGGAATTCATCAGTGGATAATCAAATAAGATTTCCCACTACCGCATCACCACTCGTTCTTACTGTGAAGTTTCTTTGCTTTTCAATAATTGAGGGTACTTGTTTGAATGATTTATTTCGTTTTACATGGCATCTACCATAGGTCATCAAATACTCGTAAAAGCTTTAAGAGAGATGTTGGTAAGAGAGTATGGCGTTTATTGTTCATTTTATGCGTTCCGCAGGTAGTAGCCTTGGCGTTGGTGGCATTGGTGGCATTGGCGCTGGCAGTGGACTTGGTGGTGGTCTTGCCGGTAGTGTATCAAGAGTTGGTGTAACTCTTTTCTTCCACTAACTTTACCTCTTATTTAGTTGCACCGAATATCTACCAACACTCAAAAGAAAGGTTTCGTTTGTGGTGGTTGTAACAAAATATGACGTTTCTTGTTCGTGCTATATATGCTCTAGCTGGTGGTCAAGGCGCCGGTCACGTTGGTCCCCATGGTGCTGGCATTGGCGGTGGTAGTGGCAGCGCAAGCGCTGGCTCATCAGGATTTGGCATAACGAGTGTTACAGGTAAGCATGCCGGCTTCTCAGTTACAAAAGCTAACACCAAATATATTACAAACATTGCATTGCTTTGAAGTTATACGCTTCCGACACAAGTGTCTGTTGGGATTTCTGGTTAAATTACACGACTATTGTTTTCGTGGGCTGAAGAATAATATTGCTAAGATGTGCCTATTACACCAAGTCTGGTTAAACGACGCCGTGATTATATTTTATTGAGGGCAACTAACAGTGTATGCCCTTTTCGTTCCTAAGTTGGGCCTCTAGACCCATAAACATTTTGTTCATTTATTGCGTGTGCAGTAAAGCAGGTGCGCCAAGGAGTATGTGCGTGTGAAAGAGGACAATAGACTGATGCTGTGTGTGCGTGAGAGCTTGTACCGTCTTTGCCAGTCTTGCAATGAAATGCTTTATGATAAGGTTTTGACGAATATTTCTGAATTACCTTATCGTAGAGCTAAACCTCAATCGAGCACAATCTTCCAGCACAATCTAAATGTCGAACTTGCCGGTTTTCGCGACATAGCTGGTACTGTTGTAGCTTTCGTTATGTTCAAAGAAACACCTCCTGTTTGTAGACTGTACAGCTGAGTCTCATATGAATTGTCTAATGACAAGCCCCTGCGACGAGTAGTTTGGTGAAGTCTGGTTCTGAAATTTTCATGCAGACAATGAGACTGCATTGATTTACCGTTACATTACGTTTCTATCCCGTCTTCTTCGTCGCTTTTCTTGCGGGTGATAGTGATGCGGATCGCTACACTATTGTCAGCTTTGAATGTGAGGGCATACCTAATTAGCTGCTTGCTGTGAAACTTTTCCTGCCTATACCTGGCCTGGGATTACAAAGCATGAAATTTACAACCTTTGCTTTCTATGTAAGAGATCGTCTAAAGCGTGCTTAGGTCGCCTGTAGAGGGGAGATTTATTAAAAGAAAGCACGTTCTGTCACTTTGCAAACATTGAAGTCAATGAATCTAGTAAAGTTGCCGGAACAGTGGGAGATTTTGCGGCTTACAGATCAATACGTTTACGACAAGCAATGTGTGATTTTCTCGCCACACTCTAAAAAAATATTGAGTAAAAAGGGTGTCTTTCTGTCCCACAAGAATAATCGTCATCAGGCTTGCGTGCGCTTCCTTTCTTGAAAACTCGGCGCTGGCCGCTTCCCTATCGAGAATGCAATGTAACCCTGATAATGGGCATGTCGATCGCGACCGGAATGTGCCAGGCGCGGGGTGATAGCGCAAGGATGGAACGATATATAGATGACGATTATTGTTGTGGGACAAAAACACACCCTTTTTACTCGCTCTTTTTTTAGAGTGCATGTTAACTTTTGACTAATGCTTACAAAAACACTAAGTCACTTGTTCGAGTCATGTAGCAAATAATTCGAGCTTACAATTGAAATATAAAGTCTTCAAAGTACGTATCTAATGCGCCCTGTTGTCGAACTTAACCTAAATACGTCTGACATATGTCCTAGATAGAGCACTCATAATGCCTTTTCTTCGAACATCAGTATAATATATACATGCATGATCTCTTATTTCGTTATAGCCATCTACTAAACTCATAAATTAAAAGGTTTGGAGAATGCTGCTTGCAACAATACATGGCGTTTATTATCCATGCTCTGTAGGTGGTCATGGTGGTGCTAGCATCAGTGGCGGTGGCGCTGGAGCTGGTGTTGGAGGCGCCTTTGGCGGCAGCGCGGCTGCAGGTAGTGTAAAGCTTTGCTTTGTTTCCAATAAGAAGGTGTACATGCATTTGCATGACCTTTAATTCATTTTACTCGATGTGTAGCCCAGGTAATCTACTAAAGAGGTCTGATTGGGGAGCGTACTTCAAGACACCACGTTTTTATCAATTTTATGTGTTCGGTAGGTGGTGGCCAAGGAGGTAGTCACCAGGGCTCTGGTGGCGCTGGCTCCGGATTTGGCTTTGGTGGTGGAAGTAGTGGCACATCCAACGTCGGTATAGGTAAGCGTACCTACTGCCTATTAACAAAGGCGAGGACCAAAGATAATATGAACATCGCATTGTTTCGAGGCTATACGTGACTGGAGGAAGTTTTTGCTAGAATCACTGGATAATTTACACGGCCAGTTGTTTCACAGACGAGTATACATTATTATTCATTTTTAGCAAATATACTCTTCTGCTTGAAAAACACTGAAATATGCTATGATAAGGCAAATAACATACCCTTCTGCTTGAAGAACACTGGAATAGAGCGTGATAAGGCCAAATTACAGTGTATGCTGCCATACGTTTTTGAGGTTGTGCGAGAGCACCTAGAGGCACATGGTGTCCATTTATTGCTTCTTCATATCTCCCCTGGGTGCCATCGCCGCAAACTTTGACGGCTAAGAGAGTGGTGCATGCAGTAAGACGTAGCGTTTCGCATTCATGTTCTCTAGGTGGTCATAGTGGTGCTAGCATCAGTGGTGGTGGCGCTGGAGCTGGTCTTGGAGGCGGCATTGGCGGTAGCGCGGCTGCAGGTAGTGTAAAACTTTTCTTTATTTCCAATAACAAGGTTTACATGCATATTCATGAATTTTAATTCATTTTACTCAAATTTCTAGCCCGGGTAATCCACTAAAGAGGTGTGATCGGGAAGAGTACTTCAACACATTATGTTTCTATACATTTTATATGCTCCGTAGGTGGCGGCCAAAGCAGCAGTCACCAGGGCTCTGGTAGCGCTGGCTCCAGCTTTGGTGTTGGAAGTAGTGGTACATCCGGAGTCAGTGTCGGTAAGTATACCTGCGGCCTATTTAAGAAGGCGAGAACCAAAGATGATACGAACATCACGTTGTTTGGAGGCTATATGTGGCTGATAAAAGTTTTTGCCAGAATCATCGGATAATTTACGTGACCAGTTCTTTTACAGACATGCATATATTATTGTTCTATTTTACCAATCATACTCTTCTGTTTGAAGAACACTGAAATAGACTGTGATAATGCGAAATAACAGTGTAGGCTGGCATACGTTTTAGAGGTTGTGCGAGAGCACCGAGAGGCACACTGTGTCAATTTATTGCTTCTCCATATTTTCTGTGGGTTCCATCACCCCAAACTTTCGCGGCAGTATCTGGATGGTCTGAGCGCGGAGCTAAAACTCTTAAAAACACAACTCGAGACGCATATCAATCTGTTGTTCTGGTTCTTATCGTCATCTAATTTGCCGGATTTCGTGTCAGTGCTGTTGGTGGTGTAGCTGTCATGTTCAAAGAAACTTGTAGCTATCGCTTTTCACGTGCGCGAAATATCGTCCTTCTCTGCGTCTGTTGATGCAGACCACTCGCAAACTTGATTGATTGATTTGTGGGGTTAATGTCCCAGAACCACCACATGATTATGAGAGACGCCGTAGTGGAGGGCTCCAGAAATTTCGACCACCTGGGGGTTCTTTAACGTGGACCAAAATCTGAGCACACGGGCCTATAACATTTTCGCTTTCATCAAAAATGCAGCCGCCGAAATTAGGATGTAATCCCGCGACCTGCGGGTCAGCAGCCGAGTACTTTAGCCACTAGACCACCGCGGTGGCGGGACTAGGGAGCTTAAATGTTGTATTCTAATGCCAGCATTGCAGCCTGACTCAATCATATGTTTGGTTAAAAGCTTCTCGCCTTTATTTTTTGCGTTTCATGCTGAAAGAACTTGAAGTATGCTCTCTTAGCTCTGTATGAAAATGATGTCCTCAGGCGTGTTCACGTGACCCACACTATGCTGCAGGCAGTTAATGAAAGAAAATCACGTTTGTCATTTGACAAAGCTCGGAGTTAAAATATATTTGAATAATTGTGATGATAAAGTGGGAGCATTTGAAATACACAGATGAATATTTTTTATGAAAGGGATTTCCTTACTATCTCGACAACTTATGCAAAATTTTACTTGTTTTCTTAATGTAGTTTATTGACACGTTCCATTCTTGTAGCGAACAAATAATTATGCCTTAATATTTAAATGTAAGCAAGTTTTGAACATGTTTCATCTTCCTTGTTCCCGAACCAAGCATTAATGTTTAATGTATCCTGCGCGAAAGCATGAATGACAAGTAGATTAGGACAAGGGGAGACTATGAACTGAACGTTTATTTATCATGCACCACGTATACACACTGACAAAGAAGAAAATAATCACTTGATAGTCTGCGTTTGTTCTTGTCTACTTATCGTCCGTGTTTTCTACCACGCAGTATGCATCGATCATGAATCACCAACTGGCAAAATTGTCCACTTCGATAATCATTCATACCTACGTCTCATGACCTGAATATAGCTCTCGCAATGTTTTTGCTTCCAATAACCAAGTACTTTCCTATGCATATTCTCTTTCGTTTTTCCAAGTCCGACGAGTCGTCTATTATAATGTCTTGTGTGTGGCGCATGTAAAATAAACATCCCTTTTCGTGTTCATGTTATATGTTCTTTAGGTGGGGGCGTTGGCGCTGGTGGCAGTGGAAATGGTGCATCTGGTGGTGCATCTGGCGTTGGTCTTGGCGGTGGTATTAGAGGTAGCGTAAAAAGTTGTTTTTTTATTACATTAAGTGCTTCCATATGCATGTTGTCTTATTTCATCGTATCTTGTATCTATCACCGATCATTCGATAACTGTTCTTATAGTGGTGGATGTAAACAAAATAAGTGTACCAATATAAAAAATGGTGCAAAGAAAAACTGCAGCATTATTTTATAGCGTACAAAGGGACAAGGGCCAAATGCGACACGCGGTAACAGCGTTTAGTTACAACGAATGGTTTATTTTCTACATGGGTACATATAATATACAAAAGAAAGCGACACACGCAGCCGTATTGTGTAGCAAGAATACATGAAAAAAAAGAGCAAAGATGTACACGAGCATGAAAGTTAAGACATGCAGTCAAACAAACCAATACCAGTCTGTTTTTGCGAGATCAATCGGTTATTTGCTATGTTCATTTAGATTCAGTCACTCAGTTAGCCTTCCTTAAAAAGCCGAGTTCTTTTCTCAATAGATCTATTAAAGGTGCACTAACGCACGTGTCTTCCACACTTGCTATCGCCGCCGCTTCAATTATCTTACGCAAAACACAAACAACGCGTGGGAAAAGTGCCAGTAAGGCCTAATTTCCCGACAACCCTCCTGGCAAGTATCGTCAACTAACTTCGCAGTAGTGCAGCGTGCCTTTCACAGCTAGTAGCATGCGTACGTCCCCAACGCGCCACGTGGCCGTTCACGCTGCCTTTTTTGTGCGAGACCTCAAACAAGTGCGCTGCACAGACGCACTGCCTTCGCAACCGTAAGCAGCTCACCATGACCACGCTTGTGTGTTGCTGGAAACGGAGCAGGCACCCCAAACGCCTTCATGACAAATGCTTGCATACGACGCTGCAAGCAACCAGACAGTGGTGGGATCAGCTAAGTTGGCGATGTGCTGTACGCAACTACATGAGCTATCGGCCTCCCGCAGCAGCAAATGCTGCGTGTCGGCGGTGATTTGGTGATCGTTCACGTTCCCACGTGCATCGGCGAAAACCGGATGAGTCGTCAACTTTTTCCGCCAGTGTCTTTGTGTTCGGCGCCATAGAGTGCAAACGCTCGATGCGCGAGAGCCATAGCATATTGCAAACTTTGCTGGTATTAGCGGCGCTCATCACAAGACGCACATTCACGTATAGTTAAACGAGGTTCACGGCCGGTACCAAATGTATGTGGCATGAAGTAAAACTCTTAAATCTACTGGGAAGCGTAAGGCTATTTCAGACGTAGGTGGGGCGAATCAAATGCTTGAGGGAAATGGAAATGAATGGATTCGTTTGTTCAACCTGCCCGCCTTTTCGGGCAATATCGTTGTTTCAAGGAAGTCCGAAAATTAGAGACCGATCGTTCCTGCTGCAAGAGGTTGATCATTCCTAAATGCGTGCAGCACGTCACCAGCAAAGCTGATCCCATCACTGCCTGCGTGCTTGCTCTAGCGTACGCATGCATTTGTCGTTAAAGTATTTGTGGCGCCTATTCCGAAAAACTGGATGTTGATATTTTTTTTCTTTCCGAAAGCTTGAACAGTCTGACTAATAGTAAAATTTCCTTACGAATCAAATCTAGTAAGAGACCCCATGGAAAATATAAAAAAATTGAATATTCACCCACCCCAAAAGAAAACGGGTTGTCTTTTATTTATTACGTTATATCTAAATGAAGTTTTGAGGCACCGTTGCAACACGGGCTGTCACTAATGCCACGTTGTGACAAGTGGCGACACGGGGACTTGTCTTGAAGGAGGCTGCTGCAAAAGACCGCATGTCGCAACATTTGCTTCAGCAAAAATTTGTGTTCAATAAATTTTTGTCGGGTCAAGCGGCCGTCTTTTCCTTAACTTCTACCATGTGCTGTAGGGGGCGTTCTTGGCGGTGGCCTCGGAGGTGGTCTTGGTGGTACATCAGGAGGTGGCGTATTAAGTTTACCTCTGTTCGCATGCACAAACTCTTATTTCGTTACCCATTATCTACCAGAAGTAATCAAATAGAAGGCTTGGTAGAGGTGCATAAAAACATGAAATTTCTTATTTGTAACATATGACAATGTTGTATGTAGGTGTTGGCGCTGGTGTCCAAGGCAGTGGTTCCGGGGTTGTACAAGGCGGTGGCGCTGGCGGTGGCCTTGGTGCATCGGGAGGTAGTTTAGGAGGTGGTGCAGGTAAGCGCACCTACGGCCTATTTACGAAATTGAGAGCCAGAACTATTGCTGACGTTACCTCGTTGTGAAACTACATTGCTGATGCGAAAAGTAGCTAGGATTCCTGAGTAGTTTACGCGACCGTTCGTGTCACAGACCTGCACGTTTTATTGCTCCTTTACCTAACATACCTTTCTGTCTGAACAACGCTGGAACAGAACCTTTATCGCCCGAGATAACATTGCAGTACATTCTTTCCTTTGGCTTCTGAGCAGTTTCTGCGTTTCCGAAAACAAGCGTCATTTTGTGCAGTTATCGCTTCCATCACCTCCCATGCTAACTCTGCCGTAGCTAGATAACTAGTATGCTATTGAAGTTATTGTACTACTGGTAATTTATGAGCAGTATACTGTGTACAGTTGCGTCCAATCAAAGCAGTTTTGTTCTCTGTTGAAAGACGACAGCACTTGCCCTTTTAATGGAACTCTAGAAATTGGTCCATGAACGAACATAATTAAAGATACCTATATGCAACTCTAGAAATTGGTTGAAAGAAAGACATAGTTAAATATACCTTTTATTATTGTTGGTTGAGACGGATAAGATATTCCTGGTGGATGATGTGACTTTCTGATCTTTGCTACGGGAGTGATAGCACTCACCTCATGCATCTGTTTTTCGCTCGTGTCTTTGTTTAAGCGCTGCCAGCTTAAGTTTGCAATCTTACGGATTTGTCCGTTTTTCTAAAAGCAAACGAGCTCATTGACTTTGTTTTATCACCATTTGCAGCAACAAGACAAGGTATGATTTACTGCTGTTGCAAATTGAAGAAAATTTTTCTTCGCGAGCTGTCTTGTGTAACCGTGGCAGACAAATGTTTTAGCTCAGTTTGCAAACACAAAACTATGATACCTGAATAATCACCTGACAGCTTCAATTGGTAGATATATGTTGTATAATCTGCTTTCAAGATATGCTTATTTCTTCTGTTTTGTCTAGGTCTTAATGGTGGCGCGAATGGTGCAGCTGGCATTTCTGGTAGCCTGGGTGGAGCAGGAGGTGGGTAGTTTGGTACTTTCATTGGATCTGGTTAATTATCACAAATTCCAAAGTTTCGGTTCTTTACAAAGATACTCAATGCTAAAACAACGCGGAACTTGCACAGTAATGCTATCCCGAAAATGGGTGAACTAAAGTAAAAGAGAAGACGACCAACTTTGTAGAAAAAGACATCACTAAATATTAGTATACTCACTTGGTGGTCGTTTTTGAGGCACTTAGCTAAAATTCATCTTGTGTGCGTTACTTTCACCAGTAAAATGGATTGCTATGTACTATTTTTTAATTCACAGAAAGGTGTACAGTACCTTTATTACGACCATCTGAACGGTTTACCTAAGTTATTCCGCAGAAGCTTATGACTTATTGCTAACAATATTTATACAAATATTTGTTATGTATCATTTCTCTGTCCCACAAACATTTATAAACGGCAAATACAAAGGTAGCAACACCAAAAGTAGGCAGTAATATGCAAAACGGCGCAGTTCAGTATTGTGACTGTGAAAAAAAAATGACTGTATGCACCCTACTTTCTAACAAAATTAATCACTGTTTCTTGTGAGTCCCCACAAATATGTTCCTCTCAACGGGAATCAGCATCTCGTGGTGGTTTTACAATACTTGCCATCGTGTTGTTATATTGCAATACCAAAACAAGTACTGAATTGTGAAGTACCATCTGAGTTGTGTACCACAATAATTACCAGCTGTCTTATGTTACTCGAAGACCAGCTATTTTTTATTTATTTATTTGCACGACATGGTCTTCTTTTTATTCCTTTGCTGGTGCTGCCATTGTTTTGTCATGTCTGAAGAAGCACGTCATACATTTCTCAACTTCAGAAGTCGACGCCTCTATCTGAAAAGACGCCATTCCGGCAAAGCCAAATAGTAGACTTTGATATCAGCGTTAGGTGCTCAACTTGACCTAAGCAATGGTTTGCGTTAGGTAACTTGAAATATTTTACATTTCTTACTTCTATAAAATACTCTCTCGGGTGAGTTTATCTGACCTGAATTTCGTTGCGGGGAGTTTTTTCAGATAAAAGCTACTTTTGACCACCACTTGAGAAGCTTCCAACTTAACAAATTTAATCAACATATGAACATGACGGGGGCTTTCGCAACTGGCAGACAATTATGCTTACGGCAACGTCACGTCACTCTTCCACCACTTTGTCGAGTTTTAGGACAGTTCTTTCATAGAGCTATTGCAGAACATAAAGAGTTGTCTAGGAAATTGTTGTAGTTGAACATTGACACAGTGTGATGTTTAAAATTACATGTGACACTCACTTTGGTCGTGACATAAACGTAAATGCCTACGTCAGATGTTTCATAGAGCTTTAGAAACGGCAAAACATGACTACTGAAATATCCTTTTCCTAACCGTACGCTGCAAATCGCTTTGGCCAATGTTTTCGTGGTGCTTGTGAGCACATGAATATTTTTTCTCGTTCAGGTAGTGCTGGAGGATCTCTTGGTGGCGTCACTATCGGCCTACCAGGACAAATTGGGGGTTCAGGTAAAAGTATTCAGTCTTCATTAATCAAATCGATATCAGTGTTTCAGTGTTACATAAACACGTGCCTTTAAATCTTGTTAGCAAAGCATAAAAAGAGAAACTTCTTACACTTGAAAGTAAACATTCGCATTATTTCTTTTTCTTCTATGGCTCAAAATGATTGCCACATTGTTTTTCTGCATCTTCTTCGCGGATCATGTAAAATGCGGTAGCATCTGAATACTTTTTACGTTAATGTCATGTCCATAGGTCGGCAGAAAATTTGGAGCTCACTCAGACTCAGTCGTGTAACATATCTATCCATAAGGGCTAACTCGGACTCACACTCATAATTGTTTTCCTTAAGCGGGCTCACTCGAATTCACAATCATTAAAACATTCCTCGATTGAGTTTAGTCGCACTCTAGCTTATCAGAATATCCCTCACTTAAGATGACTCAGACACACTTCTTTATCTGAGTCGGAGTTAGAATGAGTCCATTCGTGAGTCCGTCAGCGCGCTATTACCCTTTTTGTCCAAGGTATCGATGCTTTTTAACACCGATATCTCGGAAAATCGGGACTTTACATGGTGATTTTGATATCATCTTTATATACGAATCACTGGATGCTGTGCACTAAGGACATTGATACAGAAAGTGATCATTTAGAAGAAAAGGTTTTAACAAGACCTTCCTACAAAAAAGAATTGAAGGAGGATCGAGCACTTCCTCCTTCCGTAACTGACGCATCTGTTCAGTTAATATTCAGCTGGCGTATGAGTGCTACTGTATTGATATGTGAAACATATTGGGTATAAACGTGAGCCGGGGACATAAAGCTGATGGTAATGCTGAAGTTGAGTAGATAAGACGAGAAGTCGGTCAAACAATGTGGAGCTCACTCAGACACACACTTAGCAATGGTTTCCTCAACCGGACTTTCTATATCTCAGACGCACTAAATGTTTTTCTAAATTTTTGTCACCGACTACGGGACGTCGGTGAAAAACCAACGTGGCGCCTCGACTTGAGTAGAAGGCGTTATAAACTCTATTGGTTCCTGATGCCCCTCAGCCACCCTTGAAAGGGGGCCTGAGTTGGACCAGGAAAGCCAGCGTTTTTTTATTTTAAAGTAAAGGATAAGCTCTTACTCAAATCGAAATAAATTGAATTCGTTAGATGGTGTCCCTTTTCCAATGTTAGAGTTAGAGTTAAAGCATGATCATTGACGTTGGTAGTCTGGATGAAGAGGAGCGAACAGGCTTCAACGTGGGTGCATCCACGTCAAATGCTGGTGTAGGACTTGTACATTTCATATATTTAAGGTCGATTTTCGTCCTACTACGCTTTTTTAGCAGTTGAATAAATATCACGTACATATCTCCTCCGACTCGGCAAGCAATATTCGAGTGCTGCGGGATACAGGAGCAGTACACTAACGAATGTTATGTTTGACATTTACAGTAACGAACGCAAAATGCAAATCGCACCATCATTTACTTTACATGCTACGTTTCAATAAACCTGAAATGTGTGCTTTCACAATGAATGCTGAGATTAGTTCAGACCAGGTGTTACTCTCCAAAAGTAAGCAAAGGTGGACAAGCGTGGTAAGTGCACGCTGGGCACATTACTCCAATAACAAGAAACGTGTCGATCCATCTAGTAACCTTTGATTCAAAGACAAAAGGAAACGCAGCTAGACAGCTGAGTGTTTCACTTGAAACTGATTCCCAAAAATACGTTTGGTCTGCTGATATTTTTTTGAAAATGTGTAGGTTATGTTGCCGTGTCCAATTCTTGCTTTCCTCCTTTCACTCTATCACTTTCTCTACGTAAAGATTGCCACTATATTTTGCGAACCATACGACACCTATGAACATTGTTATTTCAGCTTCTGTCTGTCTATAGTCATGCAGACACCTGCAGAAAACTCATTCTATTTTGTCCTAGCTTGTTGAAGCACAGTGCTCGGAAAACAAGAAGCAGAGCAGAGGCTTCAGCTTTATTGTAGCTAACAACTCAATGTACAGCAAGAAAAGGCCGAGTCATATAGCGCAGTGGGCAAACAGTCATCATGATCATTCTCAGCATGTTTTAGTCCTCTGCTGGATCAAGGCCTATCTCAAAGACCTCAGTTTATCATATACTGTGCGTGGTGGTTTATTTCATCCCTGCGAACTTTTTTTATTTACGTCACTTCATCTAATTATCTGCCCTCATTGACTGCGTTTCCCATAACTCCTGGTGGCGATTCTGTTGTCCTTACTCTACATCATAGTTTGTTTTAGACAGTGCTTGGGTGGCCCAGGTCCATTTTATCCTCTTGATGTCACCTGACTTCTGCAACTCCTGTTAGTCCCCTGTCCCATTCTGCTGTCTGATCTCCTAATGTTTTCATATAGTTTTACTTTTCATTGCACGCGCCGTCGTCCTCAACAATTTTTTCTAGTTGCTTCGTGAGCCTCGAAGTTTCAACTAGAATTCTTAGAAGTGGCAGTATCTAATGATTGTATATTTTTAGCGGAAGATTTTTTTTTTTGCTTGAACAACACGAAAGTGCATTATGCTGGGCTCCACCACTGCTCCGCTGACGTATTTACGTCCCGGATATGACGTTGTAAATTATATGCTAAGAAGCTGCAAACAAAAAAGAAAAGGAACAGAATCTGTCTACTAAGCACTAAGGTTTTCTTTGTATTAACGAACTTTGGCATTGGCTGCATTGGGAGCGCTCTAAAAGTCGTTGCCTCTCGCGTTTCGGTATAAGCGCCACCTCCATGGAGCAAGGTATTTCTGCGGGCGCTATTCAGACTTGTGATTCGGGAGGGCTCAATGGTCACTTATCTCGCTGCCGCTGCCGTGTTTACGAAAGGAACAGGCTGCTCACACACAAATAAGTAACAAATGTGACAGTTGAATCGGGATGCTTGCCCTGCGTATACTAGTGCGTTTGTTTCATGCGTCTTTCTACATGTTTGAACAGCGTTGCTTAAGTGTCGAATCGTGACAGTTATTAGTCTGCGATCGCCCTGTGTATGCTCATTTCGTGCGTGCTTTCTGCTTGAGGTGCGCGCTGCAAGTTTTGACTTGAGGTGCGCACTGCAAGTTTCCAGTGGCTTGACGTTCTTCACGCGACTTAGCAATTAGTTGCTGTAGTATTCATTCCTTCACCCAAGTGGCGAAATAATGCACAATAAACACTCAAGTACCTCTGTTAAGACACGTTTCACTTTCGTGTTATACTAATTCTTAGAAAAAATGGATCAGCTGCGTTTTTTCGAGACTGCCTGCTGCTTGTGCCGGAACCTGTTCTTACTCATCGGAGAATTTAATTTCTGTGATTACGCTCTCCTGTGAGTAGATGTCTTAGGTATCATATCTCAGTATATACTACAACGCGTCGCTTTCAGTTTACAACTCGCCCACTTTCGACAGACTATCCAGCGCTATTTTTCTCGCCATCACATTCCATTTTAGGCGTTCGTCTTATACGTTCTCGAGTAAACTCCTCAATAACTTTTTGAGGGGAATTAATCGCTATCTTGGTTTGTCTCCTGTCCTCTGCCATTTCCGTCTCGTATTCCCTACACCTTCATTAAAGTGTGCAATGAGATTTCAGCAGTATCAAGAGTAATGAAGGACGTCATGTATAGTTTAATCGTTGTTATAAAATTCGTTAACCTGGTTGTTTTTCCCAACTGAATACTCTGTCACTATTTTCGCTTCTCGTATATTTCGTTTCACGTTATCATAGTCAACTGATGTTTTGTCTACTGCATATAGGCCCATCACGTGCAAATCGGCTAACATAGTTTTTTTTCTATAGACAGCATTTGCCGAATTACGTATACATGCAATAACTTCTCTTCTTTTCATCTTTGCAGGTTTCGGTAATGGCACTCAACTCCCGGGCTTAACAGGCGGCGCTGGTGAGTGCAGATGATTCTACTTTTCTATACAGTTGAACGCAATGGTACGTCCTAAGTACTGCAGTATCATGAAGCTTTCCCCAAATGCTCTTTGTATAAAACGTCCATGAATCAGTCAGCACCGCCAGTAGCAATGAATCGCCGTCTTGGCTCTCGGCAGCACTGGTTTATGCTCCCATAATTATTGCCCATATATAGCCCATAAAGAAGACGGGGAGATAGCCGCTGTTGGTGGCTCAGATGGTAGAGCATCAGACATGTTATTCAAAGGTTGCAGGTTCGGTCCCTGCCCACGGCAAGTTTTCGTTCACTTTCATTTCTACATCTTTACATAGCAATTAATTCTAACAATACTTTCCTTGGTATGATTGTCTGTGAGATCTGGTTAATTTCATTTTATTGTGAGATTTAGAAATATATTCGAATCTCTGACTGTCGCAATCTTCTTTTGCCTTGAAAACTGCTTCTTTTAAAGCACGGCTAAGGACTGGTGGTCCTTACAATTTTGAGGGCACTGATTATATAGTCGCTCTTTTCAGGCTGCCTTCATGTGGTTAAAGTCTCTTGGGCTATCATCATTTCACCAAGGAGAATTAGATATTTGTTTAACTGACGAGAGCACAAATTCAGATTTTTCGCGGGAATAATTTAAAACAGAACACATGCTCAGAGCTTTCGACTTCGTGGTTTTGTTCATAGAGAAGCAATCGAAAAAAGTAAAGAATTTTTCGAAAATTTCGGGTAATTTACAAACCTATGAGTGTTTGAGAGTGAGGAGGCTACCGGATTTTTCATTTCAAAAGTAATCGGTAAGCGTTCACTATTTGTAGCACAATCAACCACTGACGAAGAAGAAACATTAAGGTTGGAGCTTGTAAAATACCACAGCATATCCACGGACTGAACGATGATCAGTGGGGCGAAGCGTACTCCGTTCGTTCGTGCATTCTTCCGTCCGTCCAACCGTGGGTTCATCTGTCCGTCCGTGCGGCTGTATGTCTGTCTGCCTCTATGTCCGTCCGTCTAGTGAACGCTCCAAGTACCACCATCTCGCATCTTTTCATCATGTATTGATTATACACAAGTACTACCATCTACCGGATATTCCGAGAACTAAACTCCCCGGTGGCACATATCCGAGAGAGGTGGTTAGTATACAAAGGACGATCGGGTGAAGCCTTAAGGAGCTTCGCTCCTAAAAGCTAAATCCAGCGCTGAAGATGGACCCCACACGTATGTTGGGCTTCCCAAATTGAAACATGTGAATCATCATCTAGGGCCATATCTCACAAACGGCTGCCATATGCATCAGTTTTTATCCACAGGTAACATGATGGGCGCTAAAGTCCCCTGCTAATAAAATATTACCTCCACACGTGATTGATTGATTGATTGATTGATTGATTGATTGATTGATTGATTGATTGATTGATTGATTGATTGATTGATTGATTGATTGATATGTGAGGTTTAACGTCCCAAAACCACCATATGATTATGGGAAACGCCGTAGTGGAGGGCTCCGGAAATTTCGACCTCCTGGGGTTCTTTAACGTGCACCCAAATCTGAGCACACGGGCCTACAGTATTTTTGCCTCCGTCGAAAATGCAGCCGCCACAGCCGGGATTCGATCCCGCGACCTGCTGGTCAGCAGCCGAGTAGCTTAGCCACTAGACCACCGCGGCGGGGCAAAACAGTGCTTTGGAGTCCACACGTGGAAATTAGGGTATCCAAAGGCCGAGTGTCGTGTACGCCAGATGGAAAGGGAGCATTTGCTACTGGAAAAGCTGGAGGAAGCTGTATATGGCTAGGAGAAACGAAAATCCGTTCGGTAGTGGTGTCATGAGCGGTCCCAATTGGCCGCTCTATCAGCTACGTCGACCTCAGCGTCGTTCCCAAGCACGAGTGCCATTGGCTGCGTTCTGAGTGACGTCGTCACAGCAGTGCGGTCCAGCCCGCACGCATCAGTTTCTCTGAAACCTCCTCGCCGAGTTGGCTCGCGCTGTCAGACGCTTGCAATAACGCGGCATTGCGGCATCAATGTGATGGTCAGGCACTGCACCGTGCTCCCGACCGGGCTGCAGAAGTTAAGTGCCTTTCTCTTCTTCTAACCACCACCACCACCAATGTGATGATTGTGGAAGCACGTTCACCAGGGTGAACGCCGTTCTCGGTGGAAGTTTTTCCAGCGGCACATTGGCTTCGGCTGCAACGTCTGTGACCGCCTGTGGTTAGAAAACAAGCACTGGGATTAACGCATTGCGAAACGCACTCAATGCACCGATCTTGAATAGGAAGCAGAAGAATAAGGTGTTTAATGAGAAGAAGGGTGAGAGGTCAGCCTTGAAAGCAGGTTTCTGGCCTGCAACTCCTCACTGGGGTAAGGGGAAAAGGGGAAGAATGAGGAGGGTGTGATGAGAGGTGATTGTGACATAGCACAATGAGACACTGCACACAATGTCTCGTTCGCTGTAGTACACGCACTGAAGTCTCTACATTAGCTGATTCTCTAAAGGCGGGAGTTTAAACCTGTCTTGCTTAAAAAGGTGAGCAGGCTCGGCTGCTCTACCTTGGCTGCACAACGCTCCTTGGTGGAGCGCGCACGGGCAGCTTCCAGCTCCACTGGCGTCCCGGAATAGGGCCTTGCCACTCTAGCACGCCGATGGGCCACGTCGGCACTCTCTAGTAAACTTTTTCTGAAATAAATGTTTTTTACCACCACCACCACCTTTAAACTGCGTTGGGCGTGATCCACACGTTCCCAAGCACCCAAAAGTTTCTCTTCCGAAAAGGGTTGGCAATTTAGGTCATCTGTGACGAACTTACGAGATTGTCTTTCAACTGCGTATAAAGGGCACGCACACTGGATGTGATTAACAGTTTCGGCCGTGCTACACAAGTTGCAGTTAGGATTTTCCTCTTGTCCAATCATGCAAAAGTATCGTCGCGTGCATGCAACATACGTTAACATCAATGTATAAAATTTGAACAGGCAAAATTGAGGTTTATATACACGGTACCAATGCTTAAAAAAATACTGGGTTCTGCAAAAAATACGAACTGCTGTCTTCTTAAAGTGGATTCAGGAAAGTCTAAATACGTTTTAATTGTTAAAATACAGAATCTGCTAGCAACAGAGGGTTTCTCTACAGAAATCATTGTTAGCTGTAAATTTTGGCACACTTAAATAACTGTGAAGAGCTTCCCGCTCTAAAAGAATAAAGGGGTTTATCTTGTATGCACAGCCAAATTCAAGAATCGCGTGAACATACATGCGGTAGATCATGATCAGCGTGTGTATGCATAGACCGAAATGGAGCCGGCTAAGTCTACTTATCATCCCAACAACGCGTGTAACCTCATTTTTAATATGTTCAATGTGATCATGATGACGATGATGATGATAAAGGTGCTCCTTAAAATTTTGGCGCCTAACCACTTGGGAATACCGGCCAAGAGTCGGGTGGATCATACAGATTGGCTTTATGATTGAGATTTCTAAGAGGTAAGTTAGGTTAAAGATGAAATTTTGTAATGCAATGCCAACTATGAAAAATTCTCGTTTCAGCTTGGCCAATTTCGCGTAACCTCCCTATGTCCACCACTCCAGTTGGTTCATCGCTCTCGTCATTTTCTTCCTTGCGTGTTCGCACATTCCTTAAACAGCACTCTGTTCCCCTCTGTTCCCGGGGCAAAAGAGTACAATACTGAAATAGTTCTTTGATATCTTGAATACGTGCTGCTCGCTCTTTACATTCTGATAATGGACAGTTTGCAATAATCTTCAGGCCGCTTTTCTGAAAGGTTTGTTTTCCAACCAAACACTCTCGTTCGCAAACTGCTTTTCTAGCTTATTATGTTGTACTCCCGTTCTCGCGTGCCATCGCTGGAATTCGGAGAAGTGACATTTTGTTATACTCGAGTGCTCACGTGCCTTCGCTGCACAATGAGTGAGAAAAGTAGTCTGTGAACGAGAGTGTTTGGTTGAAAAACAAGCCTTGCAGAAAAGCCGACTTGCAGAATATTGCAAACTGTCCATTCTGTCCACGGTCGCCTGGATCGGGCGCGTTTAGGTGTTCTGTGGGCGGCCGTGTTCTGTCTTATTAACCATTCTTTCCCACATGCAGGTGGCGCTGGTGGCACTGGGATTGCTGGTGGTGTTGGAGGGATCGGAGGAGTTGGTGGCGTTGGCGGTGTTGGGGGAGTCGGTGGCGTTGGAGGAGCCGGTGGCCCCGGTGGCCCCGGTAAGTGTTACCTCCACCATTTTAAATACTTGTGTGTTTTTGTAAAGCACTAAAATGGTTTATGCAACAAAACACTCATGCAACTGCAACATGGTGGGGATGCTGCGAGCTTGCTAAAGAATCATTGTTATACAGTGAAGCAACCAAAACCGATTTAATTTATTTTCAGGATGGGGCTTCCCTGGTCAACGGCCGGGTATTAACGGGACTTGGGGTGAGTACCATTGCCTTCTTTTTGCAAATGTGAAAGTGTGTATCAGAGCAGCAATAGCGTGTTTTGAATTATGCTATTTGGTAGCGTCCTTGAGTGATACCGAGATTCTTAACCAGAGTAGCAAAAACTCGAAACATTTTATTTATTATATTGCCTTATAGAGCATATTTTTCTTTGAATAAACAAATAACAGGGATTAAGCAAAGGCAGTCTTTCTAGGTTTTTTGAAACAAAAACTATATCTTTGCATATTGACTGCATCATACGTTCTGCGTCAGACGTGCAAAATGAATTGTATACTGTTTAATAAGCACAGCACAACGCCCTTTGCAATAGTTATGCTTTCTCGGCCAACGAAGAATGCTTATTTTCTAGTACAAGGCCGAATCAACCATAGAAAACGATTTGCGAAAACTACAAAAATGGGGATGTGGCTAATAATAGTTTATTAATATAATGTATGGGTTCTTACGTGAAAAAACAACAATATTATTACGAGAGACGCTGTAATGAAGAGCTCCAGAAATTTTCACCATCTGGTGTTGTTTGTCAACGTACACTGACACTGACATACATTACATACATCATACATGACTCACATGTTGGTGTACAAAGGCCTGAACATTTCGCCTCCATCAGAATCAGACCGCATCGGGGGTATCGAACGGGGACGACAGGGGTGCGATGGTGTCATTGATTTATCAGAATGCCTGTGGCAGTTAGTCTGCAAATATATTACGGCAAACTTTGTAAGTGTTCGAGATGAATGCCTTAAGCAAAGTAATAGAACCTGTACGTAATCTTGCTAGCTCCAGTTTCGTGATAGTGAAATATTTTTCGCACAACTATGTCAAATGCATCTTCGAGAAGCGTTGTGTGTCATTTTGTACATGTAGTCGATTATATTTTAATCAATAATTATTTTGACCACCCACCCCCTCAGCTGAAGCTGTTTTTGGCATTTTGGATGTTTTTAGGAAGTTTGCAGGGGAACTGCGGGTTACTCGTGGAATGCCCGTGAATGGTGCCATCTATAGTTCTTGAAAGTGTACCTCTGCGTCACGAGGTAGCGATATATGGTGAATGTGAAAGCCGCGTTCGAACACAGAGGTTTTTCATTAGGTGTTAGCACATTGAAAGCTGGTGAAGTGTGGAAGTAGAATGAACAGCCTGCGTGCCGCCTTCCAGGAGTACTGCCTACACAATACTCAGGCTACTTTTCGAAGACAGTTTACATGTGTATATACAAGGCCAGCGCTTATCCTGCCTACTGGATTCCCAGAGACGGCAAGCGGGTTAGGGGAGGCAGAAATTTAGGTGGGAAGATGAGATTAAGACGTCTGCGGGTATAAACTGGCAGCAGCAAGCACAGTACCGAGTTGAGTGGCGGAACCTAGGAGAGGCCTTTGTCTTGCAGTGGACGTAGACATGATGATGATGATGATGATGATGATGATGATGATGATGATGATGATGATGATGATGATGATTAAGGCAGGATATCATCTGAAAACCGAGTTGTCGCTCGGTGAAACGCTAATTAGCGCTTCACTTAGATGGAAGAAGAGTAGATGAATGTAGTAAAAAGCAAGCCACAGCTCCTACAATTCACGGCTCTTAACAAGCCAGAGCCAGTGCGGCTAGGCTTCGAATGATTTTAACGGTATGTTGGGTTTAACGTCCCGAAACCACCATATGACAATGAGAGACGCCGTAGTGGAGGGCTCAGGAAGTTTTGACCACCTGGGGTTCTTTAACGTGCACCCAAATCTTAGCACACGGGCCTCAGCATTTTCGCCTCCTTCGAAAATGCAGCCGCCACAGCCGGGATTCAATCCCGTGACCTGCGGGTGAGCAGCCGAGGCTAGGTTTTGAAGTGCCGGAACTTTGGAAGACGCGGGTTTCTTTTTTTAAAACATGAATTGAAGTTCACAGCTTGCAAAACAGGAGTCGCGTGCTTCATTCCAGTTGACTTCAGCCCACTGTATATTTTCAAGACGCTCAGATGCGTCGATCAATGGTTCGGGCAGCACCACATGGCAGGGTGTGGTTTTTTGAGGGATACACTGAAAAAAAAATTGTAGAATGTGTCCCCGCACATGACCATGAATTTTGTGACGCATATGTCAGAGCAACACAAAGAAAGGTATATATTACAGACTCTTCGATTCACAGAGCGGATGCAACATGCCAGCATTTCGGTCATTGCAGGGTCAAAAAAAAAAGCATTTTATCACGTATGCAAACAAAATGCTGCGTTAGAGGGTCGTACAGCTAGGCGGGGTTGAAATTGTTTTCTCATATTTTGTGATGCTGCGTTTGCGTGTGTGCTGGGTAGTGTATATACATGGTCCTCATGTAGACTGAAAATCGATTGTCATTTAACAGTGGCTGTGTATTTCTGTGTTGTATTTCTTCGTTTTCACTATTATTACGCAGGCATTCACTCAGCGCCAACTAGCTATGAAATACTACCGACATAACAAGCTTTTGAAGCAAAACTTTTTTGGGCTTTCTAGATGCATACAAATATGATCATCCGAACCTAAGAGTAGAAATGAAGCTGTATAAGAAAATTCTTCCTACACACGAAAATCGAGTGGCGCTGTTGTATTATTAAAAGGGTCATGAACCCCGCGGGCGTGGTGAGAAAAAAATGCACTACCATGAACATGTACAAAAAAATCTTGCAGTCATGCCCGGCAAGGAGGGCTTGCAAGAGAAGAAACAGCACACACATATCGAGAACAGTGCTTCGATGCGATACGTTTCTTAGCATGCAGTAACAGCACGTGCTTCCGCAGCACTCCATCTTCTAATTCTAAACAGTTCTAGATTGATTGATTGATTTCGGGGGTTTTACGTCCCAAAACCACTATTTGATTATGAGAGACGCCGTAGTGGAGCGCTCCGGAAATTTTTGACCACCTGGGGTTCTTTAACGTGCACCCAGACAATTCCAGACAGCGAGCCACACTAGCACAATGGAATCCCAACGGGAGAGATTGATCGCGTTTTATCATGTGCCCTTGAAGCAACGTGGTGGGCTGGCGTAACTACTTCGTTCCTTGCTAGCATTAACTCCTCCCACCACCATCTCCCCTGTTTATCTTCCAGTGCGCTCGTTCGAACGAGAGAAAAGTGCGCGTTTCAAATACGTGACGAACCCTTGTAACTTCGCGTGTGCTTGTCGTAATTGACTAATTTTTTATGTCATCAAATTTTCAAAAGCGATACTGAGGTCATTAGATTTTTACTGAAAAAAAAAATCGGCAGATCCGACGTACCTATAGGAATCGACGTTATACAAAGCATACGTAAGGAAGGTGACCATGTTGCAATTTTTTCGTTGAGCGACACGTAATGAAATGACGCCAAATATGTGTACAAATGTGGCAAGCACAGACATAAGTTGAAGAGTTGCAGATGTTCATATAACCGGTTGTTTGCACTTGCGCAACGATGCCAAAATGTAACACGCGTATCAGCCACACCAGAAACTGATATGAAGCGGTGATGCTCGCGAGGACGCTGGCCCTGAACGCTGCTACGTAAATCAACTTCAGCGCATGGCAGCTAAACACAATTGACGTTAACCTGATGTAACGGCTCTATGAAAGGGGTACATATGTAATGTTTATTAAGTTGGGTAAGCAGCACTGCAACTACTATTACTACTATTGACGTTTCACGAAGGTTATCGTCTATTTGAAATGTAGTTCCGAGACCTGGCGTAGCTCTGTGGTACAACGCTTCATTGCCACGCATAATGCTTGGGTTCGATTCTAGTTGGGACCCTGACATTTATTCTTTGCATTCGTCGGGTCGACGCTACCGATGTCGAGTGTTTCTAAACGCTGGCGCGTTAAAGTCCATGTGCGTTGTGTCCATGTGCGTTGTTGTCGCTCCTGGCTCCATACTAAGTGCCAATAACCTGTGGCACATACACCCATACTAGCGGCACATACTCGCCCGTGGATATGTGCCACTGTCTGGTGGGAAGTGTTTGACGACGTACGCGACGGGATTGTGACATTATTCTTGTCTTGACCAGCGCGTCACATTTGTAAAACGGTCTTACCTGCCATGCCAATTTTGGTTCACGCCACGCTAAGGAGGTGACCACGAGAGCACCCAAACGTAAGCGGCTAGATAGATAGATGCGCTCAAAGTCACCGAAGTTCACGAAGTAATGCTTCGGATTTAAAAGTCCTCTACGGACCTCTAAAATCTCGATAAGAGCTAGCTTGCTTGTAAAAACAAGTTTTCACATTTACAAAGAGGACACTGCGCGGCCGCCTCAGAAGTTCGTCATTCATGACTTTTGGTCTAAAATCGAAGCTCACACTCCTTAGAAGGCACAAAAATCAATATAAATACCACTGTGACGCTGTGGTGCGTCTTTACGATGTGTGCTCAGTTTTATTTGACGCAACTAATCTCTTGCGCAAATCAAGCGTATTACCTTATTTTTTTAACGCGGAAGTGTTTTATGACGGGGTCTCCAAAAACCTCAGTGACGTATTTTTGTCACTCATATGACTTCTTCTCACTGATATGACTTGATAACATGAACGCTAATTAATGAGAAATGAAAAAAAAAGAATAAAGTTTCACCCCCACGAATTCAAACTATAATCTGTCGGACCGCGAGCGCAAGCAACCGGTGAATTACACGACACACTACAAACGCGCGTTGTATGTCTCACACATTCTCTTTCGCACCACGCTTTCTGTTGAAAAAGATAGGCGGAGTGGTGTGGTGCCGCCGTCTGTTAGCGGCCATGGCAAGTAATGCGGCGTGAAAATGCGGCTTAGAAGCACTGATACCACATGACTCAGTAACAACACAGTTAGGACATGTCACGGATAATGTCAGAATAATATCAAGAATGCACGAATTTGCCACTCCTAAACGAAAAGTTCGCGTGGACGTCAGCTGAATAACGCGATAGTTATTTTTATAGTAGTTATCAAAGTACACAGCAGCCTGGGCTCCTATTATTGGTTTTTCGGGGCCATATTCGCGCATGAACCAGCACAGATCCGGCGCGCACTGTGCAGAGTGATGAGCTAAAGGTAAGTTGCTCCTTCTCCCCTGTGCTCGTTCATGAACACTATGTTCGCTGCATACTGGCACGTTGCCATGTCGTATAACCTTAAAAATTGTTTGCATTTTGTAAGAATGGGTCTTGCAAGATAAAGTGAATCAAGCAAGTTTTATAGGCTCTTTTCTAAACCAAACGCTCCCACACATAACGCTCAACTATGTTTCCTGAATACAACAATGATTATACTCACCATCACACTGTGTGGTGTCGACTGAAGACGACGGCTTTTCCCAATGCTCTCGAACCTACCCTGTCCGGCGTGAGCTGATTCCATATTATGCCGTCATATTAGAATGAAAGCTGCTATGAGATCACGAGGGGCATTTTTGGCACCGTAGTTGTCCGCTACCGGGGCCCATAACCACGATCGCGGTAATAAGGAACACTTCCACAATGGAACAGGGTTCCAACCAAAGCTCTCCACATGGTACCCCAGCATTCCACAACAGAGCCATGACGGGGCTCGAAACTCCTTCAAAAAAAGACCCCATACGCACGTTATCTCCGGAAAGAACCATGTTATCATTTGTAATATAGTGTGGTAGAGGAGTAAAATAACACGAATGTATCACACAATTCGAATTCAGTATAAGTCGCACACTTCAAATTTTGTAAGGAATGGCTCGCTTAATGCTGCGAGGTTAATACTAAGTGCTCAGCCATAATTCTTCATCGTCATCAGCCACCGTATGAACTAAGTGTGCATAATGTCCTGCGAATGCTCAGCGAGTGCCTCGCTTTTCCGCAGAATGACTTAGAAGGTGCTTCCAAATTTGACAAAAATATGATTTATGGCGTCGCGTGTATATTCGAAGCGTACGTGCGTGTATTAGTGGCCCCGAAATAAATCACAAAGGGTTCTAGAAATGCCTTTTTTTTTTTCAGCTTTAGCTGTCACTCTACTGTGCTTTCTGTGCAGGCCAGGCGTATTTTCTTCAAATCTCATGGTTTCTCATATTCCTTTGTTATTCTCCGGTCTCACTTCCCACCTCTTTGTATTCATCCCAGTATCCATCTCTTCGTATTCATTAGAGGGCATTGCAACAGAAGGCGACGAAAGCACTGTTGGAATTCTTACGTGACACGGACTTGAACAAGCGGCTGTAACAGCCATGTCACACACCACAAAAGACAAGACTGGACTATGACTGAGTGTGCGCGCGTGTGCGGCCTGATGTGTTGTGTTTATCTCTTTTCCCTCTCTCCTCTATATTGTTCATCTCCCCCATCCCCCTCCCAGGCGCAGGGTGGAAAACCGGCTGCCTATAGGCTGTTAACCTCCCTGTCGTTCTTTTCCTCCTATTTTCCTTCCTTCCTTCTTCGTATTCATTGGTCCTCTGTTATCTTTCCTCATAACGTAACCTGTCCAGGTTCACTTAATTTCCTCGTTGAATACATACCAACGTAACACCTAACCCTCTTTTTTTTTTCTCTAAAGCACTTCACCTTCTTTCTATATTTTAGAGTTACGCAAATAATTATTTTCTTCCGTTGCAAGCTGCATGTTTCTTAGGTCCTTATCGAGTTTCTTTTGTTATTCTCTAGTTTCGGCAGCATAACTTACGACTGGTTAAATGCAATCGATGTGTACTTTTCGTTTTAGTGACACTGGCAAGTTACTGATTATAAGTTGAGTGCGCATAATATGCACAGCAGCCCATCCATATTCTTCATTGTATTTTCTTTATATGAGTAGCCAGTTCATGTCTTGCCTGCAAAGATACGCTCTTCTACTGAATAAAAGACCCGATTGTCTATCGCTAATTCGGGATCTTTCGCTGGGCGACCTATCGGTATCACCTTATTCTCGCGTTCCTCTAAAACTCTCAAGATTTATCGGTTTAGTTATTGAAAAACTTTATTGTCAATCGTAGATGTCATTGATGTGAACTACGGGGTCGTCTACAAATGATAAATTGCTAAAATATGTGTTTATTATTATTCCTATTCTTGCTGATCTGGTTGTTTGGGTACTCCTCCAACGCAAGCTATGCAAACAGTCTACAAACCATAAATAGCTTTGAGGATCTGCACAGTAATTTTACTCCTATTCTCACGAATCTAGTCATTTGAAATTCTATACAAGAAGTGAGCTTCTGTACAAGCAGTAAGTAGCAGTAGCGAGGTTGTATCTCCTTTATGTACCCCTTCCTTGATTGATAGTGTCCTTTTTTTTTTTGTGGAGGAGCACAGTGACTGGGAAATATCTGTGTACTGGGTTTCACACTTTATCCAGAGTTTAAAAATATGCCGACTAGTTGCATACAGTAATGTTTCATTTTAGACTCGTTTTTATATCTAATTTGTGCGTTCACGCTTGCTTGTGAATCCTCGAAAAAACATTAATAGCGGACTCTGTACTCGCATCAGTCATGCTGCTTTTGTAGGCAGGTAGTTTGATTGATATGTGGGGTTTAACGTCCCAAAACCACTATATGATTATGAGAGACGCCGTAGTGGAGGGCTCCGGAAACTTAGACCACCTGGGGTTCTTTAACGTGCACCCAAATCTGAGCACATGGGCCTACAACATTTCCGCCTCCATCGGAAATGCAGCCGCCGCAGCCGGGATTCGAACCCGCACCCTGCGGGTCAGCAGCCGAGTACCTTAGCCACTAGACCACCACGGCGGGGTGTAGGCAGGTAGTTTACCGACAACCAATGCTATTTTCACTTTATTTATATTCTTTAACTAATTGCGCGGTGTTCAGTAAGTTTTGGAAGGTCCAGTCTTCATCTCGCTGGAAATGTCAAGAGAGGCCACATAAAACGACAATTCTCTCACTAAACCTTAGTTTAAACAAAGGCTTCATGCACTTGGTGCCTACTTCATTATAAATCACCATTTTCTCCTCCATAAACTTCTTCCACACTGCAAATTATTGCAAATTTTATAAGATGTAGTCATAGCTAGTTCGACAGCATGCTGTGTTGCTATAACATAAAACTATTTCAATCAATATTTTTATTTCATTTTCGCCATTTAGAAATAGTCACAATTTTTTGGCTAGTGAATGTCAACTTTGATTCATCGAAGACGAGAGGGAAGCTAAGCCATGTAGGCTGCCTGGTCTTGCTTTTTGATTAGGTCTTCCACTTGTTGTTTTTTTCGGACACGTCCTCTGCGTTTGGAATGCAGGTGAAGTTACAAACACACTTAAAACACTCTATATAAAGGCAACAAGTGCCCAGTGTTCAAGCACAATTAAATGACTCAGAAAAGAACACACTCTGACTAATTGGCCGTCGGCCATACACTTTCAATACTCGTTAAACATTTTGTGCGCTGCCATCATCGGTCATCGTGCACGCATACGGAACACAACTATAAATAGTAGGTCACCACATCAAAGTCACTTGCGCGCACTAAGCAGTGCATAAACATGTCGAACAATAGTGAGTGACTTCCAAAAAACCGCAGACTGCTCCCGTTTCAACAAGAATAGAATGTCACTACCCAAGAAGCATGCACCCAGGTGGTTGCTGGTTGTAGCCGCCAATCAACATAGACTTACTTGGTTCCAGATTGTGATCGATTCCCGTGGTAGTACTTTTCTCCGTCTTTTCGGAAAACGCATGGCATTATAGGCTCCACCAACCCGATTCTTCATAACTCGTTCTGTCTATCTAAGCGTTCAACATGCACAACAATCGGCCGTATAGGGCAAATGAGTCAGACTTACCGGCAGGTATACTTCCTCCTGCAGTCGGCCGTTTTCACTCCGTGTGCTGAGCCCCCGAAATATCTTCTTGACCGTATCTGCACAACTCCTGTATGCAGAAAAAAGAATTAGAATGAATCTGAAAGACTTCGGGATATATAAAAAGTATCACAGCAGGCAAAGATATATCTGTTTAAAAAACAATACAGGCACCCCGTAAATAATAATTGCTTTTAATTAGGCTGTATAAAAATACGTAACGCCTTTTAGAGGCGAAGCTCCTTAAGGCGTGGGCTGTGCGTCCCCTGTATGTAGCCACCTCTTGTTTAGTTCTTGCACTGTTCACTAGATGGCGGTATTGTCCCCTGTATGTAACCACCTCTCGTTTTGTTCTTGCAGTGTTCACTATAGAATGCGGTACCTGTAGCTGATGATGAAAAGATGCAAGATGTTATAAACTACACGGCGGTACTTGTATAGTTGATGATGAAAGATGCGAGTTGTTATAAAATAGGAATCATATCACATATGGTGCGTGTCATTGGTGGAAGGCAATTATTGGATTTAGTGCGGTGACGTAGGCTAGGGGGAGTGTTTTGATGAAATCGAGTGGGCAAAATCTACGGAGGATTCATGATTTACCAAGTTTACCTCCGGAGCTTCGCACACTCATTATCATTCACTTCGTGGATATGGTGGCACTTTTTTACCATGTTTGATATCGATAGTGGCGATAGTTAGACATTTACAGCGTGGAAACTTCTCATAATAATATAGTATACTGTAGGTGTGCCTTTTGTGAGCCGTAAGACAAAGGCTACCTGTCAACTTCCGGATGTCCTCTTTGTATTTTTTCAGGACCTGGTCGCCGCAAGTGTGGTCTACACGAGCGGTACAGAGCTAGCTCAGGCAGCTGCGGCGAGTGCAGATGCGACATTTTCTTGAAAACAAAAAGACTGAGTGGAAGACCACTTGTTTGCACGGCTGACCTTCAACGCAAGTGCTGGTGCAGATTAACCTTCTGCCGTGATTTTGACGGCAGATGTGTCCGGAGAAGTAAATGCAGAGGCACGGGTATTCAACAAGTTGTCGCTGAATGATCACGTAATAAAGACACTGAACCAGCACGAACTGTGTCATTCGCTCGATTCATTAAACGATGTCGCTTCCTTGCTTGATCGTTAGCACTATTAACGCGGTAGCGCTAAAGGGCTCGTTTCACAGATATTCTGGCATCGGCGTTGGTGTCAGCGTCGGCGTCGGAGGCTGTGAGTGAAAAATCACCATTCTACGCGTTACCGTAAAATCTAGAACACCGTGCAAACAAAATAAGTGAAAAAAAAAACCTGGACCCGAATGGGGACCAAACTAGGTTTGTTTGGGTCTAAGTGGGAATCGAACCCGGGTCGTTTATGAGGCAAGCGGATGTTCTACCACACGGCCCCGCCTCTGTTTTTTTTTTCTTTAATGCACGGCCCCGCCTCTACTTGCGAAAACAGTGAAAAGAATATCCAAGCAGAGGAAATTTTTTTTCACTGTTTTCATAAGCACGGCCCCGCCTCTGCTTGTGAAAACAGAGAAAAGAATTCCCTCTGCTTGGAAAAACAGTGAAAGTATTTCATGATTTACAAACAAACACATCATATATACACGCTTCACAATGCAACATGATATATTGCAGTAATAATGCGTGGTACAAGCGTCCATTGCCAACGGGTGCCAGAATGCATGATTATCATAATGGCTCCATGGTTGAAGGCCGGCACCCCACAACAAAAGGCACACACGCTACTGCGCCTATTCTCTTAAGGTCACGTAGTGGGTGCATAGCAAGTTCGAAAAGGTTCCATGCACTAAGCGTTTGAAGTACGCACTATAGAAACAGGTTGTCGCTAACGCGTGTTCAACTCCTAAATGCGAAGCTTTAGGGTTCCCTAATTTTTGTTTGATTTTATTACACTTTGCAAAAGTGCATCACTTTAGCACTGAACCATCTAAATTTCCAATGGTTTGTGTGTTAACACGCACCTTTGCGGCTTTATTTTGTTCTTGCCCCGTACGCCGTTCAAGCGATATCATCAGAGGCCGCCATAGCTTAGAAAAGCGCATTTATTATTGTTACTGACGTAAACGTTCGCAATTTAGAGTCATTCATATTAGTCGCCGCAGCGTTGAACTGTGGTAAGGAGTACACGAGTAAATTTTAGACTGGTATGACCTCGTCATGCAGTTCTCAAGCACGTCATGGCGGCTGAGCCGCTGGGGCGTGGCGCTGCTGAACAAAAGGGTGTGGCTTCGGTTTTCTGTGACGGCGTTCATTTTTCAATAGGAAACAAGTTGGCATTCGCGTAAGATTCACGTGCATGTCAAAGAATCTCACGTGGTAAAAAATGATAAGAACCTACGATTACGACGTGCACTTGTAAGTGTACCCTATAGACACATGGCGAATCGGTTTAAATTTGGTGAAGATCAGCACTCATTTTCTGAAGACAGGAGAAGGAGATAGGCGTAGACATGAGCCGACATACGAGTGAACTTTACTGCACTAGAGCAGAGCCTTTTCCCGCACACAATTTCACCACACCTCCCAATGTAAATGATAGAAATGACACCATAACAAGAAAACAAACAACGATGTTGTAGATAGAATACGAGAATGTTTACGAGCGAGGTGAAATAGTAGCGCTGATGCACACCATGTGTTATGTGAGGTGACCTAATCAAGCGATGGCAACAACCCTAACTCTGGAATCCCACTTCGACTTCCAGCTTTAGGGAATAACAAACCCAAACACACGCAGGGCATGATGTTAACTACCTGGTCTTGGTTATAAGTAAAAGTAAGTCAATAAATGAACATGTGATGAACGAAAACACAAAAATATACCGTCATAAGGCGACTTAATCTAAACTATCTAGGTAGTCAATTTCGCTGTCAGTCAGTAAAAACGATGGCTTGCCTACACATTTAACTCGAAATATCAGAGTTCCCGCATACGAGGTTGAGACAGGGAAGATTACAAAAAAAAAAAAACGCCAAGCATGCACGGAAGGCGCAGCACAGTCACAGCAAAAGCTAGAAGGGCGGCCTTTCAGACCCTTTTCGAAACACTCATTGGCAAACTACCGCAAGCATACTTGCGTGATACCCAGTAGGTCATTAATAATAAATTTATTTGGGTAGTAGGCTGGTATTCCTTATGCTATTTTTTGTCCTTCTTATGAGAAGCGTGGTATCCGCTGAACACCTGCAAGGAATTTTGTGCCAATTGTTCGTGCAGTGGCTGACGACGATGAGGAGTTGTCGCTGAAGTGGGTATGCGCCACAGTTAGTAGGGGAACAAAAATAAGCTTTTGTGATGGGTTGGAGAATTGTACGGCCCAATCGTTACGCTATTCGCATTGTGGCGACGACTGGTTGTTCTTTCGCTGTTTTAAAATACTTTATAAATCGTGTTAACGTGATTGCTTTCCCGACATCAAGCCTGCCTAAGGCAAGTTGGACAACAAGTTACAAGCACCGGTGTAACTTAGTGGAAGAATACTGTGCTGGCATCCAGTGGACCCGTGTTATAGCCCCATTGTGTCAATGGTGCAAGTTTTTTTTTTCTGATTTCGCGCGATGTGGTTACGGACACCGGCGGCGGCGGACAACTACGCGTGACACGAGTTGTGACCTCATAACAGCTTTTGCTGTAAAATGCACAAATAATGGAGACATGCATGGCGTGTGCGGAGAAATGAAATATAAAGGAGCAAGATCAAGACATCGAAAGATAGAAGAGAACAGATATATTCCATATAACATCAACTAAGTAAACGAAATTGACCTAGGTTATTCACGAAACGCGTAAGGCAGACGATCGGATGATAGTGAGAGCAACAGAACGGTTACCAAACAATGGAAAACGTATTAGAGGAAGAGAGCGAGTTAAATCAGGTGACAAAGTCAAGAAATTCATAGATATAAAATGAAATTAGTTCGCCTAGGTTAGCGTAAACTGGGCATTATTGGAAGAGGTCTTCGTCCTGCAGTGAGCTAACACAAGCTGGAAATGATGACAATTGGTGAATGCAATAATAACATGACTGAAACCTTTGGATAATCCACTCTATGAGATGCCTTCGTCAAGAAGACAAGAACACACTCTGTAAGAAACTTACTTTCTTGTTCACGGTGATAAGTAAACATGCGTTGTGAATTAACAAATAACCAACCAAAAGACGGTACATGGGAAGGTGTGACAAGTCTGAACAAAGCCATCTAGAAAATCAATCTCGGGCGATACCAAAACTGAACGCCTGCTAGCTCAATTGCCTGTGGCTTCTAGTCCACGTTCACGCTAAGTTCTGTCCTTTGCTACCCTCACAAAAATGGTGCGGTTGAAACATGGCATGCAACCAGTACTCTTGCAGTATTCATCTAGGAAGCTACCGGCTTTATTTCGTAAATTGAAATTGTGCACCTCAGGATCGTTCATTAAAAAAATAAATACATTTGGGCGTTTGTTCTGTGTCAGCCACAACATATGGGAATGTCACAAACGATATCTGAAACACACTTTGTGAACACCTTTCCGTGAGCACTGAGGGAAGCTTTCACGATACCCATCTCGCTATAAGGAAGCTGTGCATCACGCGAATGACTAGTTTCTTATATTTTCCCTTAAAGTACCCCCTCACTGATTCGCTGGTGCACAGCATTATTTCCAAGCTCTTTCGAGTTTTCTTTTCTATCGATAAATGCCGATCCTTTCTTTTCGACATTCACCCTGCTATCACATGAAATTTGACAGTTGTCAGGTTGTGGATCTTTCTGAAGAAGAAAAAAACTTCTTGTAGGGGTGTGTCAATATTGAAATTTAGATTCGAATCTAATTAAAATTCATTAGTGCTCATACCAAATTTAATATGAATAGTAATAGATATTGTATGATATATGATATGGTATGATATAAAAACGCGTTGCATTGATTCTGGTTCATGTCGGGGTATCTAGTCCTCTTTTTGTGCTATAGGTGACGCAACTTCTCGTACCATATGCCGCGTTTTTCAAAGTCATCATCTAATAATTAACTTGAGCTTTTCGCCATAAAACATTCGAGGATGTGTCCTTGCGTCTTTGCTTCCATTATGTCTTGACGCTTCTGCAGAATCTCATAAATGATCCGATTTCATTTAGATTGATAAATTCTGCGTTGGTGTCATAATTTACCATAACTTCAGTGTCGTATCAGAGCCGAGATTAAATAACCTGTAAATGAGGCATGACAGGCTTTTATTGTACGGAATCAGAAAGGCACACGCGTCGATCAAGAATCCCTCTCCTCGCATTATGATCTTTACCTAAACACTTTGGAAGATACATCGATGGCAGATTTCAATACAATACCCCACGTGCTTACTGTGCTTTCATTTTCTGAAAAAGTTACCGTTTGAAGCTTCTTTTCTTTCATGGATAATAAAACTGTTTCTGGCAAGTAAAGTTTTCTCGCCTCCTGCTTGCAGCAGCATACGTCAAGTGAGTGGATGTTCGGAATGGAAGGCCGCATGCTTTCTAGTAAAAAAGTGGGCAACACAATTTCAAAGAAATGTGCTTCACTCGAAGCAACTCTATGACAAAATGCACACGTGCCACATGTCCAACAGAAAGACGCAGATATCTGTCTGTAAGCATTATTTGTCAGTTACTGAAAGATGTCAAGTGCCCTCCATTCATAAACACCTTAAGCGAAAATGGGACTACCAAATACACGTATTGTTGCTGTATGAACAGTTCCCTACCAGTCACAAGAATATGCATGTCGTAACCGAAAAACCATGCCGGTGGATGCTTGCAGTTATGTTTTGCGCACTTCGCCTAGAAAAATTTCTTCTGCATCGGCACTTGCGAAAATAATGTACTGGACAAAAGTTGGGTATATCAACATTGAAAGTTTTCCGGCTATGCTGTGTGAACGCTGTCTTTGTTTTAGGTTGGCACAGGTGCCGCCACCGCTTCGAAGTCTTGTGGACGAGCTCAATCAACTGTGGCGAATGTGACTGCGCGTTTGTCGTAAAGGGACGCTTCAGCGGCAAACCCCTAACGGGTTCGCGGAACTTGCAGCGACGATGCTGGTGCAGGCCACTTTTCTGTCGCCATGCGAACGGCAAGTGTGTTCTCAGAAGGCGCTGCGACTCACAACTTGAGTAATACGACGGAAAGTATGCAATTTTTCGTGTGTGTCTAATAAATATTAACTCAGCAAACGACTGCGCTAAATGTGTGTCTTTTCTACGTTAGTTATTCGAGATGCTGTACGAACTTGATCGACATGACCATCTTCGACGCGTAGGCATTAAGGAAAGTTTATCCACGTGTTCACCAATCAATTGCCGGCTGTCCGGCAGTCCGAGACAGCCGCTCCTGTCCGAAGAATCGAGTGCGCCACCTCAATCGGGGTAACTGCGGCCCCACCACACCTCATAAAGCTAGAAATTTTCCATAATGCTTTTACGTACACTCACTATAGGAGGAAAACAAGACCTTGGAAGCTTTAGCAATCACACAAATGTACATGACTTTCTAAAACAAACGGTCACAATACCACCGCTCGATACGCATACCGGCGTAATTATTACCCGCACGCACGCACGCACGCTTGCACGCACACACACACACACACACACACACACACACACACAAACACACACACGCGCGCGCGCACGCACGCACACACGCACACACAAAAAAATCACCGATGTTCAGGTACTTGGAGTGTGCCTTGAAGCACCGCGACGTTTACCAATAGATGAAACTGTAGTGAAAATGAACCGTCATTAAGCACTGACGTAGCACAATCAAAACAAGAAGTCTTTTTATTTTCCAACAAAATTGTTGGGGGCACCTCAAACGGAAAGCTGCACGATACTGCTTGAATGAGCCTGAAGGCTCTCAGTGTCTAAAGACAGCTCAGAGACCCATCGTGTCTTTTTCCCGAGCCTCTGGCCATAATTTAGTTTCACTGACACAAAACTGATCATCTGTCTGTTCTACAGCAAAGCTGTCAATTCAGGTATAGTTTGCCTTTACGAAGGAAAACTACCTGAATTACAACTTTACTAACATTACTCAAATGGACCGACTGCATGACGTGTGAGCTCTACGGCCCTGAGAAAGACATCGATCATCTGCCATGCCACAGTCTTCGATTCGACTCTCAAAGACGAATGCGTTTTGACGCAATGTGATGATTGCATGATCGGCCGGTCTCCGTGTAGATACTATTAGAGCATCAACCCCATCGCTCATCGCCCCACGAGGCCATGAAAACACTTTCGTGCTTTTTAAGTACTGTGGGCCTTTGCGAACATCTGTGACTATGGTACAGTTCCAACGCCACGTACCTATCAGGGCATTTTAAGGTGAAAGACTCGGAGATGCCTCATCAAACGGGGAATTGGACCATAGGCGGCGACTGACCCGTGAGGAGAGGGACAATTGATGCAAAAATTGATCATCTTTTGCTTTCATACCCGATGATGTTATCGTAACGTCATGCATTACGAATTGATGACGTCATAAATTTTGTCATGACATCGTGTGACGTTATGCCACAAGATGCTCTTGTAGCGCCCTTCTTTGGGTAGCGCGTGCACATCGTCAAACACAGCCAGAAAGAGTTAAAGTAATGATTATTAAATACAATCGGATTGCTGCTTCAACTGTAAATGTTAAGAAAAATGGCCAGTAAATAGAAAAAATACAGAAGTTCAAAGTATTCCTGTAGCCAACAGGACATTTTAATTGACAGACAGGGTTGTAGAGTAGACAACAACAGTAACCACGGCAGCTGCATAGTTGATGGAGGCGAAAATGCTGTAGACCCGTGTACTCAGATTTTTGCTGCACGCTAAAAAACCCTACGCGGTCAGAATTTCCGGAGCCCTCCACTACGGCGTCTCTCATAGTCATATGGTGGTTTCGGGACGTAAGGCCAACATATAAATCAATCAAATTCATCAACAATAGTAACCCTGCACCCCTTTCTCATTGGCTGTTCCTCCTATAAAGCTACTAATGAGGGTCAGGCGGGAAGCTATCCGCCTGTGCGGTAAGGCGACACAGCTTGAGAGTAAATGGCACTTGCTTTCCAAGGCGGCGTGCGCTTTCTGCGCCAACGGAAATGTTCTTGCAACTGCCTCACGCGATGTGCGGATTGTTCATGTTGTGTGCCCCACGTTACGATACCGTTATATAGAAGACTTCTTCAACCGAGTTCCTTGTTACTGCCACGTGATCTGTGTCCAATGTTGCCTCTGTTATTTATATAGTAGGACCGGATCTTAAATAACCAACATGGCTACTGCTAGTATCGTAGCCTGATGGTCTTCATGCCTTCATATGTCCTTGCGCTGAGTATGCAATGCAACCAATGGCTTCTAGCCTGAATTATTATCCTGAATGAGAAAAATGATTATTACCCTCACTGGGACAGCCTTATAACGAAGGCTAAATGCAGTTGGTGGCGTAGAATGTAACATTTATTGTAGTCAAATGATGTAACATTTAGCGTATATGTTCGTTTGCTATACATTTACGAAAACGAAAAAAGCACAAACGCTTTCTATTCTTGCATTTCTTAAATTGTGACAATGTAAGAAACGAACATGCAAGCGGAATTCTCGCAAAAGAATGCGTGAAAAAGTATTTCAATGCCTAAGCCGCTAGGAAACGTTAGAAGTGCGCAAAAGACGCCGCAGTAGTTACCAGAGCTTCCGGAGTTTTCTGATAATTGTTTTACTCTATGAAGCATCGATCTTCAGCGGGTCGGAACACTTTGCATAAAATAAAGGCTGACGCAACGCCAGCTTAGTGAATTGAGGCAGTGCAAACGTCACTTTAGGTAACCACTGCTATTCCGTGAGCAAGATTGTTTTCGCATTCTGTGCGCATGGGTATTCTTTCTTATAGTCTGGTATTGAAGACACTTCTTAACAGGAACTATATTACCAGGAAAGGTCATCGATGACCAACCGCGAGGATTGTATTAAGCTTATTCATTATTAGCCATGATATGTGAAAACGGACATTAACTCAACCTGTAGCCTATATCTTTGTCTTATTAAGGCCTTCTAACAAAATAGTGTCTTAAAGCTGGCTTCTTTTGTTGGATAGCTAAGTGAATGCTCACTGGGGAACCCGCAGGGGTCGATCACAGAAGATAGTAATCCCTCTGGTGCACTCCACAAAAAAAAAAAAAAACTACACGCTTTAAGGAGCTTGTTTCGAAGAAATTCCAGTGTTGGCATTGGTGACATTATTTGTAAGAGAAATCGGCGTTATCTATGAGCAGCAAACATAGAAAGCTGCAAATAAAAAAATAACTAAATATTTGGTACCAGTCAAAACTGAACCTATGCCTTCTGCGCGCCAACGAGTGTGCTACTTCAGAGGCGGCCATTGTTGAAGTGCGCCTCGGGAACAAAACACTATGTCGATGTCGTCTTATGAGAGGATTATGCTTAACGCCCTTTATATTGCGTGGTAGAAGCATGGAGCCGGGCTAAGAGTCGAAGCATATGAATTCCGCAACGAGTAAGTGGTTTGAATGCACACCCGTTAGAAAGCGCCCAGATATATTCAATCATTATTATCAGGAAAAGCATACACAATGTGAGTAGCAGCACAGGATTGTGCATTGCCTCATAGAAACGCATCATGGGACATTTGCTGATTTTCAAAAAAACTGTGACGTTGTGAGACTTCGCAGTTTTACTGCAAAAGCTGTACAACTGCGCCAATAATAGACATCCTAGAATAGTTTGAAACTGTCAGTGTTAAAAGTGTCAGGTCGAGGGATGGAATCCCAGATGCTGTGGTTGCATTTTCAGTAGAGGCTAAAATGCTGTAGGCCCATGTGCTCAGATTCGAGTGCACGGTTAAAGAACCCAAGGTGGTCGAAATTTTCGGAGCTCTCCACTATACGGCGTGTCTCATATTTACATGGTGTTTTTGGAACGTTACTCCCCTTATATCAATCAAATCAAACAGCTGGTTTACAAATTTCAAAATAACAAAAAAATCTGAGTGAGGAACACTCGCAATGACATTGTTATAAAACAGTATGAACACGTGTGCATAAAATACGTGGGAGTTACTTCATCTGCACGTCTAAGAATTCTAGTTCATGAATAAATTCTCAGAATTCTTTCACAAACCGATTTTATGTTCGGTGTTTTGTGTGTAAGCCTTTGTTCCATTCTTCTTCGCACATTTTAAAGCTTTGCTGCATCCACGAAGCAACTTGCTCAACAACATGTCTTACTTCATCGCGAGTAATCTAAAGCATCCCAAGCTTGAACTCGTTGGTGCACCATACTCAATTACTACTAAACTCAATGACCATGATTGTTGATAATCTCTTTTATAATATTTCTCTTTGTTTAGTACAATTCAATCTGAAGCAATTTTTAAGGAACGTTCAAAGCTTTTTCCCGATTTTCCATCTCTACTGAATTTGAACACCAAACTGTTTTGGCAAGTGCTATCTGAACTGCTATACTGATAAGATATCATTACGTGATGGCGACCACGCACTTATTGCTGCTAATGACTGTCCTTCAAGTTTCAATACATATTTTTCATCGACTTTTAGTAAAGAAGATTAGTCCAGCATTTCTCAGGTTTCTAACTTGGTATATGACGCCGATTCCATTATTTGTGTACGTTACTATTACACTTGTGAATAATCTTCAGTTACCTAATTCTTGTGGCGTTGATGTAAACAACTTCAAAGTACTAAAGAACACCATCACCACGTCTAGCAAAGTAGTATACCACATCTTTAGACTGCCTTAATTTTTGGAGAGCTTCCGTCTCATTGATAGAAGGTGAAAGTAGTCCTCATATTCAAAAGTGGTGATAAAGAGTCACCAGGTAACTATAGACATAATTAACTGACCTGCACTTGTCGTAAACTGTTCGAACACATCATTGTTTCGCGCATATAAAATAATCTAAAATCAAATAATTTTTTTCACCAATGAACAAGCGTTCCGGAAGGGTTTTCATGTGGGACACAGCTCTTGGAATTCACAACAGAGTTGCATTTTCACATGAACAGTAACTTACGATTGATAGCGTATCTCTTGATTCTTCGGCCCCACCTAATAGGCATTCAGCCCCACCTGATATAAAAGTTCACTGCTCTTAATATGGATTCACAGTCACTAACATGGCTTCATAATTTTCTTTCAAATCACCAGCAATGAACTATAATCAGCGATCTCCCGTCTTCTCTATGCTATGTTACGTCCAGCGTTCCGCAAGGTAGCGTTCTTGGGCTGCTATAATATATAATATTTACCTCCGTAATAATCCAGCTTCTCGGGTGCGACATGATTGCACATAATTGCATTCTATACCGCCTTATATCTAGCCCTGATGACCATCACATTATAGAGAACGACCTCCAGGCTATTTTTGATTGGTGTAAAACTTGGTTAATAACTCTACATTTATCTGAATGCAAGGTAATCTTTTTACCCAGAAACACTCAGTTTGTAATTTTCTTTATCACATAAATAACAAGCCCATTCCTCGTGTCACTACATACAAGTACTTAGGAATTCACCTCACGTAAAATCTTTCATGGAACTTGCACGTCAGAAACATATCTGCAACCACTTCAAGGTCACTAGGGTGCTTACGTCCAACCCTGCGAAATGCTCCCTCCAACATCCACAAGATAGCTTCTCAGACATTTCTTCGTCCACAGCTTGAATACGCTTCTGTAATGTGGTCACCCTATCAAAACAACCTAATCATTACAAAATAGGGCCGCTATAGGCCGTATATTTTTAGGCCGTATATTTTTCATTACTATACCTACAAATCCAGCATTTCACGAATAAAACAAGATATTTCACTTCCGCCAGTCAGTGCTCCTCGAGATTTGGCACTCATATCATAGTTATACAAGTACGTTTATACTGGCAAGCAGTCTTCCTTGCGGCTCGAAGTTTCACATTGCACATTTCGCAGATTACATAATCACTTCAGTTTAATTTGCGTGTATAGAAGCACTCATGCGTTAAATTAGTCGGCGCTTCCTCGTGCCATTCGATTGTGGAATGCGCTTCCGGATTCCACAGTGTCTCAAAAAAAAACCTGACAAATTTCGTCGGCTCATAATTTCGCATTACTTGTCATAAAGTTGTGAAACTGCACTTTTATTTTATTCTTTTTCTATCCCTGGTTATGTATGTTTTATTAATTCATACGTATGAGTCACTGTTTTCACTCATTTCTTGTACTCTTTCTTTTTCTTACTTTAATTTGCCTGCGCTTTTTACAAAACGTGTTGGTTTTATGTTCTTTCTAATCTGCTTTAATTGTTTATGCATTGAACTAGTCTTTCACTTCCCTTTTTTTCATTGCTAGCCTATAGTAAATGTGTTTGTGAAGCTATGTGCGTACATTTACCCATTTCATCCTGTACGATAACGTGTATTCACTAGGTGTGATCATTTATTTTTTTTTTGTGATGCCCCCCTTACCCAATGCTTCTAACGAGGCCTGTAAGTACTCTTTCAATAATTAAATACATGATTAAATGAATAAATAAAAAGTAAATAAATAAATAAGTAAATAAATATTTCTCTAACACATGCCTTTCACGAAAACGCAAACAAAACCGGAAGAAATACGCATTTTTCCTAAAATGCGTACCCTTTACCAACCTTCACATGTCACCATCATATCTCAGTATATGGAATAAAGATATGACTTGCATTATTTGCAATACTAGCACGTGTACTCAAACACTAAGCCAAATACCTGTTATATTTGTACTCATTGCTGTACTTTAGGTATATACATACTGCTATCAGTGCTCTTAATTCTTTACATAAAACATCACTGCACAGAACATATATCCACATCTAAGCTACTTGTGCACATTCCTTTGTTTATATTGGTGTCCATATCCGCAAGTATTCCTACGTCATCTTCTATATAGACATATTGTATGATGTTGCTACATTGCAGCTCCTGTTATCTACTGTTACACGAAGCAGTACTTCTGTAAAGATTCGCTAACGATTCTAGTCTTTTCTCCTGCCGCCAAATGTAGGTATGTCACACAATTGGTCCCTCTACTAGCCAGTTAGGCTATGGTACCAAACAAGTGTTTGCGAAGTTTTTTGTTACATGGATGTGAAAGTTACAATACAATAAAAGAAATAAGGCTGAATCATTGTGTGAATGAATTAAGATAGTTCAAATATAAGGTGGCTAATTTATTTTCCAACACATAATGGCAGATCAATACATCCTTGTTGCTTTGTCGGTATGACATTTCATCCGAAAACGAAAAAAATTACGCTACATTTCGTCAGGATCCAAATATGCGGAAATCCACTTTGGACGATTCTTGTTCGGCCTGAAGGGGTGAAGAAAAGTTCGCTTTCAAGGGCCAGTGGTTAATTGTCTTTAGCGACTCTTTCTTTTTTGTGTGCATTGTATTTTCGCTAGCGATGCCCAATTGTCCCTCCAAAGTGAAATGCTTGGTTTTATGCAAGCTGGCTGTGTGTACAGCGCTGGAAGCTGCAGCATCTGTTCGACAAAAAGAACAAGAATTTCGTAGATTTCTAGCCATTCTAGACAGTGTCTCTATTATGCAGTTTTTAGCGATGCCCTCTAGTGGTCATTTAGTTTTATAAAAAGGTATGAGTAGTTTGAACTACTCTTGGCTAGCGGGCCACCGTGGACATCAGTGGTGGCAAAGGAAGGCCACAATGACGTGGCTTCTAATTACCGTGGTCGCACTTGTTCTCGACGTAGGTTATGGTCAGCTAGGTGAGTACAATTTGTGACAGGCGTTGCTCGGGATGTTGACGCGGTAAAAAGATGGGCAATGGTTCAACAGTAAATAAATAATCTAATAATGACGGAAGGAAGCATACAAAGGGAGACAGCAGGGAGGTTAACCAGGAAGACATCCAGTCGGCTACCCTACACTAGGGGATCAGGAAAGAAACAAGAAAGGTTATGCCTGTTAGACATAACCTAATAAAAGACTACTGTCCTTATCATCGCTAGACGTCTCGTTTATGGGGGCATGGCGGTAGCAGTACACACATGCAAGTCTTTAGTGCTGTTAAGGGCTTGATGATTGATGGGTAACTAATATGCGATGCTCACTATGCACGATATCATCGCTAGGATCCCACAGGTAATTTTAATATGTCAACACATAAATTACCTACTGCCATTTAGATAATTTCGGCTTAAGGACCTTTGAAATCGTAGGAAACTTCCGCTTATATGCATAGGAAGGTTCAAAATGCTATATCTTAGTAACTTCAGCCTAACGCTGCTGGTGCTGGTACCACGACCGTTAATCATGATGTCGTTACGCCAGTTTCATTAACCAGTTCTTTCATTTGCTTCTTTTTAGATTTGCGAATGCGTATAATATTTGTACATATGTTTGCTAAATCTTACATCCATCCACCTCGTGACCTTATGCTCATAAAAAAAAAAAGTCTCATACCATACTTCTTGAGCCATGCTTCGCATATTGTTGCTTCTCAGGGCACGTGGGATCTGCAATATTTTCTACATTTTATTTTATATACTCCTAATTGCTAAGAAATTTGGGTTATAAAGGGAATCCTTAAGTGTGGTCATGCGCCCCACACCAATTTGTAAGTTGGGACTTACGACACAGTTGCTCTGAACAGCACACAAGCAGGTTACAGCATTGCGTTGACTACGAGGCTTCTAAGCCAACTGGAAGGGCGATCACACCTCACAATGCATTTGTCTGCACTGCTCTGTTAGCTAGGCACCCCCATAGCGTCTGTACTCACACGGCGGACGAGTAGAACCAGCACATGACACCAACTAAGGCTCTTAGCTTAGGACAACAATGGCAGTTCCACAAAAAAAAATGCATTGGGCAAGTAGAGCGAGCCCACGAAAGTAAACAACCAGTGCAAAAATGCTTTTACCGTTGGACAGCAATGATAGCGCTGAACGTGGAGGCGCTGAAGAAGAAAAATGGTGGCGCCCGTCCAGCTGGCTCCTTGCCCCTCGAAAATATGTAGTCGCCGTCTAGAGCTTTGTGGGCCGTCGGTTATAAACCATTCGCATTATAATTGTGTCCTCGTGCTTCAACAGCGATGTATTTGTGTCTATATTGCACTGTCTCGCATTTCATTCTCGGACAAGGCTTAGCAGGCGTGGCTTGACAAAGAGCTGATAGCAGTAAACAGATCTACGTCGTACTTTCTCTTCAATGTTGTCTAACGCGAAGAGATAGCCGAGTCTGCCGTTTGTTTATTGTGGTTGGGGCGAGCAACAAGGGTGAGTTCGGATCGAAGCGGATGATCGCATCTTCATGGCCAGTTATCGGCAGTTGCCAGTGCAGTAAATAAATGCTTACAATGTACACGTGAATAGCGATACTCGTATAATGATTTGGAGTGATGTGGCATGTTCCAAACAAACGCAGTTGTCTCAACCTTTTCGAAGTAGAATGAAAACCCACACAGAACTCCATGGTGAAGGAAACGAGGTACACCGTGCAAAAAAAAAAGCATAAAAGAAAACGAAGGCTTGGCTCCCGTACAGAAGCGTTGTTCACAATCTTCGTGAACAATACTTCCATATATGGAAGCCGGAACACCATTTTTTATGTTTTTATTTGGTTGGCGTACATCATTTCTTTCATCACGTTTCATGCCGATCACATGGGTTTCCGTCATAATCCCGTTTCAAACAGAACTTCACTTCGCCGCGCAAGCATATGGTTTGTTTACACCTCGTAGCGTCCACTTTTATGCTACCAGCTTGTGACATAGAGTGCAGCAACTTCATTATGGCATGCACAATCATCAGTGAAGGTCCTCCTGTATGTTTCCAGCATTACTACATTCAAATATTATGTACAAGTTAAAAGAACGAAAGTAACAGGAACGGTTTTGGGACACTTCTTATGCGGCGGGAAACACTGTTACAGTCGCTTGAGGACTGCTCAAGTTGCACAGATTCAGAAACTGAAGTACAGTGGCATACGATCAGCTCAGTCTCCCTATAGTCTGAACGCTTTCTTAACACCGTAAGTGGCTTGTGATACAGCAACCTCTGCAAAGATTTTTGATTTTGCAGGATGCTTGTGTGAAATAATGTTCTCCGTAAGCCACAGAAAACAATTTCCTAATTATTCGATTCCGGGAGCAGAGATGGTGCATTTTGAACACTACAAGATATCTTATACGAGACATGGTTATTCGGGCTATGCTTCTTTTTTTTTACGTTTATATGGATGCTTTGAGGGAGGTGCATAATACTGCTTGAACTCAAGCCACCCGGTTGATATATAAAAACCTGAAGTAATGCCACTGAAAACTTGAGGGGACGGCAGTTCGCTCAAAGCTACATTATAAATTCGGAGCAGGGAGAGATGCAACTTTCAATGTTGCCAAGCGGATTGTTCAAGAGGCTAAATAATTTGTTAAAAGGGTCTCCTTCGTCATCAGGCTCTTCTGCGTCACCCTTCTGTGCACACTTTTAGCATTCTTTGAGCCTAAATGCAGGTTGATACCGATTGAACGCAAAACATTCGTCCAATGACAAATGATTTAGAGCGGCAAAATCTCGTTTTGTTTTATCAGGTGTTTCCGTATCGGATGGTACCGCAAGAGCAGGAATTCGCAGTGGGGCGACGTCTTTAGGTGAGTAAAATTATTTGTGTCTCGCTGAAACACTCATACAGTGATGTGGAGCTTCCCCCATGACACCATTGACTGTATTTGTTTCATGCATAAAATGAAGTTTTATCCCTCTGTGCAGCGACATAAACTCATACTCCAAACAACGTTCACAAATTAGGGAAAGTTGGCGTATGATATATTTTTCTTTTTGCGTTTACACGTATTTATTCACATACAGTTTAATGTTTTCTATCATGATGCCACATTTTCTGAACCCTTTTAACACTTTTTACCTCACAGCCTGCCAAGTTTTTTTTTTGTTTAATTTACGTAGCAGTTTTTCAAACGGGCCGGAAAGTTGATTTCTTCGTTTTCCTTGAAAGCGGGAAGGAAAAGCATCAGTGATACGTGACTGGAAAAAATTGCGCTACAATTGCCGCGGAAAACGAAGTTAGGGAGGAAACAAAAAAGAAGTGGAAAGTACAAGCGCAACACTGTGCATGTTCTTACTCTCATGTTAATTTGATTAAGATTGATTCCACTAACTTGAAATATGCACGACCACCTATATCTGATAACACATTTTGCTTTAGTGGATGAAGGCAAAACAGCCTGTACTTCTCTCTGAATATAGTAAATCATTACAAATTACCACTGTTATTAAAAATTACTATGTGTAACACGTAAAGCATTGTAAAGCAATATCGAAGGCACTAGCGCTAATTTGTGTCTTTATTAACATGCCCTTATCAATTTCTACTTCCAACGACCCAGTACTGCCAGAGCCGTCTCTCTGTAGACCTTAAGAGCACTAAAGAAAAAAAGTCCCGGGGTCCCAACATCCAATCTCTCTATGAAAGCTTTTTGCGCCTAACGTGGTTTTTTGCACGGCCACCATCACTGGCCCCTTTGACCGTAAAGTAAAAAACAAAATAATTTTTGCGACCTTCCAGGTGCCTCTTTCGTTAGCACCGCACGTCTCACCACCTACAAAAATGTCGCCAACAGCTGCTTTAGACGAAATATGGTGAAATTACTGCTGCTGCGAGGAATATATTCAGCACAAATTGAGTTACTTTTGCGTTATCAGTGATTTGTCGGTTTTACTGGGGCTTGTATAGCTTACGTATTACTGCAAGATCTAAACAGCCCACTGACTAGCGATCAGATGATTTAGCATAGCAGACAAAAACAGTAGCCTCAGCGTTCCCAGATGTGTACATCGCTGAGGTCAAGGCGTACTGTTCAGCCTATTGAAAATGCCCATGTTTGCCCCTGCGCATTTTGAGCGTCATGCAAGTTTGTTCTAAAAATTACCGACTGTGATTTTAGTTTATACAATAAATGAGAATCATGATGCTCTACAAAATGGCCTTAGTAATTACGAAGGTGAAATTTGTAAAATATGCTGAGGTCCAGCATTCTTTTATCTTAATAGACAAGGTTGTTTGAAATAAGATCATCGCCTATGTTTCGCAGTTACTGCATCAAGGACTGAGGAATACAATTGTTCATTTTCCATAGCTGCATTTCATATTGTTACATACCCCGATGGTGACTTGCGTGTAGCATTGTTATCTCAGCCCTGCACTGCTTCCTATTCCGGATTCACTTTGTGTAATTTCTGCTTTGTCGGGAAGGTCAAACACAATGACTGCGCTTCGGTGGAGTTTTATTTGTGGAGCTTGGACGCTTCGCACTAACGTGTAGAATATGTTTAGTAACAATGGTCGATCGAAAGCCCATTCGCATCAGTGGGCCTTTATAAATCTCCTATATCGAAAGTCGGCACAGGCACAAAAAAAGCAATGACGCAACACAAAAACGAATGGGCCTGCTTCAAGTAGCCAGTCTGCACCTCAAAGACATAAAAACTGAAAGCATGGTAAATCAGGGCACTAAAGCTTCTTCGCATATTTGTATTTTCCACCCAAATTTGGCATCAAAACTTGGGCAGGAAATTCAGAACGGTATGAAAACAAGAGTGCTATTACCTAATGTCCGTCCGTACGTGTTTTAACCAGTCTGAAGAGGCATTTTCTTTAGTTTAATAGATCTACTTTGCCTATTCGAAGCATCCCTTTAATTATACCGACCTTCCAGCGTTTTTATATGTGAAGCCTGTTTATTTTCAGCATCCGCTGACAAAACTTAACCCATTACACGCAACGGCACCTCATGTGTTAACAGAAACGAAAAGAAATGCTGCCAAGATTTTAGGCATTTGAACTCTTTCAAACAATAAAGATTCATCACTGTGTGCGCAGAATATACATCATGTTTGAAAGAAAAGTACCACTTGTCATTAAAGGGGTACTGAAGCAAAATTTCAAGGGCTGAGATACTCCCGTGCACATGCGTATATCTGCAAAATACCAACAGCGACACTAAAGCTTGGAAAGTATTTAAAATGAATTTTAAAGCTTGCGTTAGCGATCGACTCTATCGTGCTACCAATGACCTCTAAGGGGACCCTTGGGGACCCCCTACTTTCCTCATGTGACCCCGCTGCAGCAAACAGAAACGACGTCACAGCCACCATTTTTTTCGGTCGCGTTTGCTACGTTCCAGACAGTTTATTCGGCAGCTGGCCACGAGTCCATGGCCGCTGCGCACGAGTTGTAATTTTTGTGTTTGACGACATTGCATTCCCGTTTCTTATTCTAAAACACTTCTTGGTGCACTCGTGAGCACATATTTGGGTTGCGCGAAAAAATACGGACGAAGGAGAGTGAACAGTACGGACAATGATGCAGTTCAGACGCAGAACTGCGTCACAGTTTTCTGCGCTGACATGGTCGAGCACTGCACCCGCTTAGTGGGGATGTGGCTCTACTTGGTACCTTGTTTTTGAAACTGAAGCTGACACAGGTCGGTAAATACGAGCCTGTATTTATTACCTGTAACTTGCTCCAGAAAACGATCTGTCGTGTCACTACTAACAGGCCCCGAAAAACACTTGGCAAAAAAAAAACACGGCCAAAACTTTTATGTCAGTATCCTTTTTACGGCAACTTATTGGATTCAAAGATAAGGCAAACGCGTGAGGGCGAGACAGAAACGCAGGTGTCCAGATGAGATTTAGAAGGTGACAGTTGTCAGTCTGTTCTCTCCCTGTTTATTATGTGTCATTTTGTTTTCTGCGTATACAAACCAAATAAATAAATACATAAATAAATGACACATTTGATAGCAACACAAAAGCTTATCATGACGCAACTTGCGATGGCTGTAACGCATTTCGAGGAATTAGCGAAAGATATTAACACGGAAAGGTGGCATCGCCTACTGATACCTAAAGATCAAGGCTCACTCATAGAAAAAAATGAAATTCTACCGACGATTGCAATACACTACTACTCAAAATTTGGGTGCAGCTGTAGAAGGCATCGAACAAGCCTATACTTTGTATTATACTTCAGATGCAAAGCTACGTAGAGTAGCGAAACTTCTGGCTCTAGATGTGTTCGCACTATGAAATATGTCTTGTATTTTATCACTCGCAATGTGATTATTTTGCTTTGAGGGTACGTAATCAATGCAGATTACTGCATCGGGCCAAACTGAATTAACAAATCCCTTAATTACACACTCAATTCTCAACTCATCTTTACATATACTATAGGAACCACAACTATAGACAAAAGCGATCAAGTAAAATACTTAATTGTTACTCTCTCATCGAACCTCGACTGGAAACCACACGTTCTAGCCATACGTCGTAAAGCGGAGTGGAAGCTATCCTTTCTGGTGAAAAAATTGCGCACTGCACTACCACCCCTTAAGCTTAATGCATACAAAACACTAATTATACCATGTTTAGAGTTCGCCGATTTCATCTGGAATCCACATAAAAAGCGCCTCATTAATAAAATCAAAAGAATACAAAAATTGGCAGTTGGATTTGTATATTCAGACTTCTCGAGGCAATCCAGTTCTGCAAGCTTGCACGCAAGGGCAAACTTAAAGCCTCTTTCGCAACGCAGAATTAAATTATCTCGTGGCTCAAATTTCTTCACCAATTATATCATGGTCTATTCCGCATATCACGATCTCATCTGCTAGACCCGCCTAAACACTCATCGCAACGGAATCATTGTAAAACTATCCACCAACCTTTCAGTCGTGTTAACGGTCACAAACATTTCCTTTTTCCGTCAGCTATCCACCATTTGAATAGACTAGATAACAATATTTTGTGCTGTTACACCATTCTATCATTTGTGAATATAATACAGTGTGTCCAATGTGAATTATGAGCTGTTGACAGTCTATATTCTTTTTTGTTATTCCGTTATACATTTTCTTTCGATGATTAGTATGTATTTTGTTGTATCCGCTCCTGCATGGGCCATGAAAAGCCTGCCGCATGTTCAAATAAAAAAAAAACTTGTTCTGCATTGTTCAGCGTATTTTCTTTTTCTTTTTTTAATCGTTACATCAACGTTCAGCTCCGATAGCACGCGGCCAGAGCCCATCGCAAAGACTTCGTTTGTATTTTGGCGCTTCTTATGCAGGCCGTCGTGAAGCTTCGTGCATATATTGGCTCGTGCTCCGCTCGAACACGCGCATACAACGATGAAATACAAAAGCTAAACGTGCTTGCTTACGCATTTTGTGTGCGGAACTTTTCATCCACAGCCTACGCAGTGCTGAAGCTACGTTTTTCATTTCATTTATTGATACTGTCAGCCCTTTGCGGGCTATTACAGGAGTGAAGTTGACTCACATAAAACAGAAATGTGCATAAGAGAAACATAAGAAAAATAACCTTCACTACTACGTATGAAGAGGAGTGTTCGAGTCAACCACTGACCTCCGTAGAATCAACCAGCCGGTCGTGCCAGCACCGCCTAGCGCTAGTTGCTCGGTTCGCCGTAAGTTTCATATGAGTACCCGCAGTGGTGGCTACTCATGGTAGTCTTGGTTGGTCGTCTCGTACATCACTGCAATAAGCAGTCGTGAGCAATGAGTAGCCGTGAGCCTCTCGGAGGCAGAAAAAGACGACGATGAAGTAGCTTCGTACAGGTGTGAGAGCACGCTTGCAATGTTCTAGTAACGAACGCGAGTCAACGCCTCTTTTGTTTCATTCAATGTCAGTGCATACCTGCGCCCTTTAACCGGAGCCGTCGGTCCGCCTAACCCCCGTATTCACAAACGCTCCTCGACTCGACCTTCACCCTTCACTTGACAGAGTTAAGCAATGCGCCGCCGCTTGGCTGAAAATAGCGCGGCGCTACTCAGGAATCGCAGCATATTATCGCTGATATGCAGTGACTTGTCGTGACTGGAGATGGTGCTCCCATCGGCTTTTTCAAGTGAAAGTGAAGTGTTGAGTGAAGGGACGTTCTATAATACAGGGATTAGTTCAGATAGCGGTCGTGATGCGATGCCACATGTGGGATATTACTGCATGCATCACACGTGCGGCCTAGCGCTTTCCCATAGAGATGCGATAGATGCGTGTCCCTCCAAAATATCATACATCTCTCAGGTTTGTTCCTCCACGCTTCTTCTTTGTGGTTCGAAGCAATGCCACACCACTTCACAGTGCGGGTGATCTAGCAGCGTCACTATGAAGCATCCCCATTGGTTGCCCGCATAGCGCAACGAACGGCGACACACTATCGCGATACACCGTTTCCCTTACGGAGCCAACGTGACCGCTAACACGTGTGAACACGAGGAATGCAAGACGCTGACCCAGGGGTCTGTACACAGCTGAACAAAAAATTACTTTATGTTTCCATAGTGACCCACTGCAAGAGGGTTCCTCTCCCCCACGACCGCAAAGCACCCGCGAAAACTAGGCGATGGGCGAGGGTGGAAAAGGGCTAAAGGAAAGGGTGGTGAATGACTGGATTAGGCGCATCTGGCTGGCAGTGATAAAATAGAGGAGGTTCTACTCGAGTGAACCAAGCCGATGCCACCTAAAAAAAAAGTATTTGCAGGTTTGCTCACTACCGCCGTGAAGTCACTCGTTTTTGCCCGTGGGAGCACGCGTACGGGATGCTGTGAATCCATTCCTACCGTCATCTCCCGCTAAAATATAAAGGGTTTGCGGCGAGTTAACATCTTTATTCTGCCTCTTGTGTCAAAAAGGGCACTGCTTTACATAATGTACGACGTTTGAAAGCGTTTGGAATACTATGTGTCAGTCATTTCTTCCGCGAAAAAGTCAAAGAGCGCGCTATCGAACGCTTCAACTGCACTGCTGGTTCATAAATCGGTATATTTATAGTAGTTCTTAAACATTCTAGCTTGAAGTAAAGCTCACACACCTGAAGACCATTTCAGGAAGCACTTTACCGTAAGTGTCACACACATCTAAGTTTCAAGCAAACATATAGGCTAACGTGCCGACAAAACTGGCGCAAAATTCTAATACCGCAATAAAGTGGTCCGAACGCCGCTAAGAAAGCACTATGCACAAAAACGACACACGTTGCGATGCGGCAGCATTCCTTCCATTTTTCTCAACCAAGAATAGGTATAATACAAGAAGCCCGCTGCGCTGATCGCCGATAGCAAAATGTTTAGCCACCATGAAAGAAAAAGGCCTGTTCTGAAAACGTACTGCCACGCGCGTTTACTATTTTAATGTCAGGACTTACGCTAACAAGTCAGAAACACACATGGCACCTTCATTTCAGAGCAAGAACGGAACATCGTGGAGATGGTGCCATTCGGAACGACTTGGAAATATGTACTACGGACACACGTACCTTTGGGTCACGAAGAAAAGGAATGCAAACGTCAGCTCGACGAACGACACGCTCCCATTTTGTTCTTAGTTTGTCCTTAGGAAACGAAAACACTCGCAACTTCGGTCCCTCTGCTGCGAAGATTCGCCACATAGTATCAACCAATTATTCGGATTTGCAGCCGTACATATTGCGAATATCCAGTGCACAAAACGCATCACATATCCACGATGCAGCTCACGAACACAGAAAAGCGTGGTCTTCTCGATTTGCCAACCAGCACACCACGATAACTTTCCTCGGGCTTGGCAATCTGTCCCACGTGTTCACGAACGCTCCCCGACTCGAATATCGTCCTTCGCTTGAACGAGCTGAGCACAGCGTTGCTGCTCTTTTAAGAATGACGCTGCGCTTCTCAAGAATCGATGCACACTATCGGTGATAAGGGGTGACTTGCTCTGTCTAGAGACGGCGCTGTCGTAAATTTTCTCAAGTCGAGGTGAAGCATTGAGTGAAGGGACGTTCTAGAGTATGGAGGTATGCCTGTCGAGCGACGAGAGCAAGTGTAGGCACGTCTGTGCAGTGAAACACACCATTCTAAACGGAGCGACGCCAGAGCCAGCGGCCAAAGAGCTAAAAAGGCCTGAATTTATCAAGGTGGCATCGACCAAGCCAAAGGATGAAAAAACAAGTTTGATGACGAGACGTACACAACGTTTAAAAAGGCGCGAACGCGTGCTAGAAAACAAAAGAGAAGACCTTCGTGTGACCTGAGACGTGATCAAGACGCAAAAAATGACACCCCGGCAGTTGTCTACGTGGGCTAGGCACTGGAAGCTTGCATCTCTAGGAAGCGTGCTGAACACAAAAGCGGCAGGACTGCGATTCGGCAGCGTGTGACGTGAGCATCGCGAGAGTTTGCTGGGGACGTCGACTCGGGTCGAGTGAGGTTGCTGGGCGATGCAGCAAGAGTGCACAGAAACCAAGGAAGTTCTTGGTGCAAGCTACATTCGAAGCAAGCTGCCTAAAAAAGTTCCCGGCTGGTATGATATAACATGACTTGAAAGTTGGTATGGCATAACATGACTGTATGACGAGCATAATTGGCTGGTCATAACATGAACATCATGACATGTATGTCTTGAATGTCATAATTTATACTTCGGGGCTTTGTTGCTCTTGCGGTGGTTTTGTTCACATGACACGTTACAAAACTTGCATAATATGACATGACTGCATGGCGAACATAAGTGACAGACCCAAGCGTGGAAATTATGACATGCATGTCATGATTTTCATGTTATGACTAGTCATGACTACGCGCCACGCTCATGGTGCGCTTGCGGTGGTTTCGCTATAGCTTCACACATACGAAATTTGGTATTATGGAACGTGAATGGATGGCGAAAGTACATGACTGATGCAGACATGATAATCATGAGATGCGTGCCATGTAAGAGCGGGACTACATGCCACGCTCATGATGCGCTCGTGGCTGTTTCGCTAGCTCCACATATACCGGATTCGGCATTACGTGACGTGAATGGTCGACGAAGATAAATGACATGTCCAAACATGATAATCATGGCGTACGTGTCATGTAAAACATGACTACATGCTACGCTTACAGCACACTCGCAGCCGTTTCGCTAGCTACACATATACCAAACTTAGTAACACGTGACGTAAATAGGCGATGAAGGTAAATGACACGTCTAAACATGATAATCATGATATGCGTGTCATGTGAAACATGATTACATGCTACGCTCATAGCGTCCTCGCGGCTGTTCCGATATAGCTCCACATATCACGTCACGTGATATTAAGTTTGGTACCACGTGACATGAATAGACTACAAAGACATATGACACATTCGAGCATGATAATAATGGCATGGAAGTCATGTATGGCGTAATTTACGTCCACCTCGTAACATTGTGCTGATTTCACAGTGACATATCAACCTTCCTGTTCGAGCTCCTATCAGCCTTCCTGCCTGTTCGCGCTACCCTATTTACAATGTTGTTTTTCGCGGAGTTCATTAAATGACACTTCAGTTTTTTTTTTTCTTTTACTGTGTCAGGACCTGGCGCCACCCTTGGTGGTATTGGGGGCAGTAACCCAGCCAGTGCCATTGGCAGTAGACTTGGTGGTGCCATAGGCGCTGGCGTGGGCAATGGATTAGCTGGCGGCTTCGGCAGTGGCTTAGGTGGTGCCGTGGGCAGTGCTGCGGGCAGTGCTATTGGTTCTACCATTGCAAACGGTGCGGGAGGCGTGGCATCTACTTCGTTGAGTGGTGGAGGTGAGTCGACTCTTTCACCTGATTAAGGTACAGTGGTGGTTACTGTTCAAAGACACTGACCTGTATTTTCTTTCAACTTATGTTGTGAAGCGAAAATTCCTATACTACTAAATACTATATTCCGGTTGAGTGAGCCAGTACTTACGTGTTTTTTTTTTCATTTAAAAAGGGGGGATTTCCGAACAGCTAAATGATTCATTATTTTTTTAAGAATCTCATCCCAAGGCGGCTACATTTATAATACGTGATCGTATCACCTTCAATCATAATTACAGCTGTTTTAAATAATTATGCTCAATTCGAAGTGTAAATCAGGAAAAGCCATGATTCGTAAGAAATAATTACATAATACATGTGTAAGACAATCAAAGAAACACTGCGTCTTTTTGTTGGTTCTAGTTCACGCCTTCTTAAACAGCATAGTAGGAATATTAATTTACATTCAAAATCAAATCTCACTTGCCATTCATGTGGTGATAAATTATGAGCCGCTAACATGCGAAAGAACAAAGCCAGCACTGTAGGTGCTGGCTTTTCTGAGCAATAACACTAAGTTCGATTGGGACACCTATACAGCACAGCCCAGCGAAATATGATTAACTATTGCTGGTGAGCATATAATGCAGATCCTGTTATGGTTAACACTTTCAATAATAACTGTAAAGGATGTTTTGTGTATGTGCTTCTGTAGCATGAGGGTGTTTGGGAAACAAGATGTCTAAGAGACGCCGCATGTATGCTTGCAGAAGGAATTTTTTCGACAGTGTTATGGTAGAGACAACAGTGTTATGGTAGAGACAGTAGTGAGGAGGTGATTCCGCAGATATTCCAGGGTCGGCGATGGCATCGTTCGATCTGAGCGAAAAGATAGCGCGATCCCTAAAGGAAGGAAGGAAGAAAAATAACTTTATTTGGCCCTGTGGAACGCGACTGAGTCAGTCAGCCGGCCGGCTCAGTTCTTTGAACTAAAAGGTAATGTCGACGCAAATTAAGAAATCCTACGAATTCGGCACTTTGAGACCGGAGATTCAAACCTGCGACACCTCCTTCCATGGCGCGATGCATTCAGCTGCTCGACTTACATGCGTACATGCCCCAGCACACTGAAGGCGAAGTGTTTATATACACTAGTTACAGTAGGTAGTGCGAACATCACGGAGGTGCTTCAGCGGGGCCGAGGCCTGTATATCAACCGCAACATGGCGCAAAGAGCCCACGGTCACTCTCGTTTCGCCATGTTTCATCGCGCCGCATGTATGGATGCAGGTGCCGGAGGTAGTCCACACTTTCTCTTTTCTTGCAGTACAGGTTAGATGTTAACCGGTAAACAAAACCAGGCTTGACAAGGCTATAAGAACACGGTACAACTACGCCGTCGCATTCGACTCTTGGAAATCAAGCTCAAGCATCTTCAATTTTTTTTTTTCTGTCTTCTTTTACAGGACATAGAGGAGGGTTCGGGAGTGGACTTCCATCTATTGGAATAGCTGGTTTGGGAGGTAAGTTTGCTTAGCGTTATTTTGCAAAACGTGATTTCTTCCAGAATCTCTAAATGTAAAAACAGCTTTAAAGTATCAAAGAAAACAAAGATATGTCATGTACCACACACCTTATTCCTCGCAAGTGTGAATATGAAATTCGGCTATAATGAGACCCAACATCGAAACTGAAAGTCGTATGTTATATCACATCTTCACTATATTGCAAGAAGATGGTTTTCCCCGATCAGAACTGCCAGCTGAAATAAATTTCATACACAGAAACGCTGCGCCTCTATAAGCACTCTTTCTATTCATATGAAAATTGGGTCTACTGAAAGAGTCACGCTGAAATAAACATTTTTGACAGCGCGAGAAGTTAACAGCGCCAAACTTTAGTTTCCTTGGGCCCATCCTGTTCGCGTTGTTTTTCAGTCCATCGTGACTAATAACGATGACCGCTACTCAAATTCAGATCACGCAACCGGTGTCATCGTGAAGGCATATCCTCGAGAGTTTTACTATTGCGAGCGCATGAGGTTTTATTAGTTTTTTGAAATGTGCCACTGGGATGTAAACCCTTGCAATATAGACAATATGTATATGGTAGCTGAGATGGCTAACATTCGAGCCGAAGACTAGAAGGTCATGTGGTATAGGTAGTATGTCTATGGTAGCTGAGCTGGATAACATTTTAGCAGAAGACTAGAATTTCAGGTGCAAGGTATGATAAATGCAAGAACCATGCAACATACAAACGCTGGAAGAAAAGGCCCACACCATCCAATTTTTTTTTTTAGCGGTAATGCGTTGAAAACTGACGTTCCAGAATGCACGTGTGAAAACACGATGAGAAATTGCTTCTAGCAGTTCAGAAAGCTTGCCGCGTTTGAATAGGTTAATTTTTGATCGTGTATGGTTGCTTCCTTTATTGTTTCTCGTCTTTCGAATTCGGCGACGTATTGTTATGCAGAACTGGAAGCTTCCCAGAATTAGTAAAAACCACACCGCAACGCAGACATTCATTTATCTAATAAGAACTATGGCTGTAAAGCCTGGGAAATACCACTGAATGAAAAAAAAGAGGCATCTGTACGCTTATCACCGACCTGTATATTGCAGTTGTACAATGTAAGACTTGCACAAGTTTCGTCCAATTTTTGAAATTATCACCAGGGCAATGACCACTGATATAGGCCTTTATGTTACAAAGGGTGTTTCGAATTCTTACTTTGTTCTATTTATACAAATTCTATGACGGTCACTCCTTTGTCGTCTTCACAAACAAACTGTACACATATGCGCTAAAAAACTATGCCGTGTCTAAAAGTACAGTGAAATGAGCGACGAACAAAAACTTTTAATTATCCTAAAGTTAACTTAAGGGCTGCTGCTCAGGTTTAAAAGTTGTAGAACGTGACATGTTGTGGCGTACCTACTCTTTAATTAAAGAAATACGTACTTTGAGCTTCTAATAATTGAAAGTGAAGGCCCAACCCAGACGATACAAAAACTGAGCTCTCTGCCGTTTTGGTTAGGCCACATCTGAAATCTGATGAGACAAACTTTTAAAAGCAGTTAATTGCAGCAGAATGTCGGTTAAGAGAAAAAACGACAAGTCCTTCAGAATATTCTACCATGCCACTTATTCTTTGTGCTTAATGTGTAGTTTCTATCAGTTTCTTTTTTTTTGTGTGTGTGTGTGTGCTGTGTTCCAGAAACATGTGATGTGGATCTTTTCTATCACTTCAATGCATAAAACTATAGGTGGCAGCAACTGGGATGCTGCTTTTTGTGAGACTTTTACTCGTGTCTAGTTTTTCAATTAATGAACAGAATAGTGCCATACACTAATCAGCTAATAAATGAATCAATTATAAACATTTATTTTTCGTTGATAAATAACGGGATAACGAAAAAAAAGCCACAATACTACCACTACGCAAAAAAATAAGCTGTTTATTGGCGGTGTATGAAGGATTGGTGTTCTTTCTCAAAAATTTCACCTGCGAAGTGCGTCTATTGATAGTTCCCTAGGTGAATTTTCAGTCTTGTTTAAGCCTGATCGCACATTTCTTGCGCATGCAGAGGGCCCTGTTTTGGTGTGGCCTAGATTGGCTCGCTCAATTTATTTTATTTTTTGTTTAATTATTTCTCAAACTAATTTAATTTTAATTTTAATTATTATGTTTAATCATGTTTAATTTTGTTTAAATATTTCTCAAAAGTTTTCAAAGAATAGGTATGCCATAAATTGTAATGCCTGCAATTTTGCAACATGAACAAATATTCTGAAATTAACAATATAAACAGTTAACTAATGCCTGTTTTGCTAATTACTTACGTCATTCAAATTTTAAATGTGGCAACATTTTCTCACCTGAGCGTTGAGCCTCTTTTTGTGGACACCATCGGTTTAAAAGCTTTGGAACTTTTGTAAAAATCTGTATTCTCCAACAAAAACACGCTGTATAAAAGCATCTATAGATTTTCCTGATATTGTGGCTTTTCAAAGAACTCCAGTACGAGATATGTAGCTTATTGTCTTTTACAATCTGCTCGCCAGCGCTGTTTTACTAGAGTTATGGGGAGTTTAGGCAACAGGTAAAATCACCTACAATGAAGCGTTACAATGAAGTTACGGCCACCGTCTTATGCGTTTCCGCGGAATATTGATGTTTTTTTTTTACTTTCATGTACTCTTCATACTTTTTTGGTTACGAGTCGCTGGTCTTTCATATCCCTTCTGTTTTACTCTGTCTGTGTCATTTTCGCGATGTGTGTCAATATCCTACCTTAACAACTACCCCGAATTTTTACTGCCATTGCCAAGTGAATGGAGAACTTTTTTGCTAAACTCTGTTTACTACACACAGTTTCTGTTTCTTCACAGTTTCTCCATATGATTGGGTAGAAGATTTTTTCTTTCAGAAATCTTCTTGCTTTCAGCCGGCTTTCGAGCGACTGATTGCGCCTTTTGGGTACAATCAACAAAGCCGAGGTACTTTAACTGTGCTTTATTTTCTCGTGATTTGCCATTTTTATACGCTCATGCATTTTTGCATAGTTTTTAGACTCTTTGCTACCTGGTATATTTATTCGATATGCAACTAGTTACAGTGGTCTTCGGATTGCCGAGAAACTTGTTGATTTCCTAATTTCTTCAGGTTCTGGCGTCGGGGGATTGGGCACTGGCACCGTGGGAGGTGGCTTAGCCGGTGCCACGGGCCATGGCGTGGGATCTGCGGTAGGCAGTGCACTGGGGAGTGGCTTGGCAACCAGCCTAACCAGTGGCTTGGGCAGTACTGCCAGTACTGGTTTAGGTGGTACTGTTGGTGGTGTCATTGGAAGTACCTTAGCTGGCCTCGCGGGAAATGCCATGGGTGGTGCCACGAATAACGCTGGAGGTACTGGGTCTTTTGGACCAGGTGAGCACAGCTACTTCCTACTCCAAATACTTTCAGCTAAAGATCAGGAGCCACTCGGTTTTCAAGCATGAGTGATATACAAACTTCTAGCAATATTACATGTTTTCGGCTGCTCTTGATTATATTCCCTGGGGATAAGGGTCCCTAAACTTGCAACGTATATTTTTGTCACTGTATAGTAGAATGTAAAGTTGGGATATAGTTGGAATCATTCCTTAATTATGCTATCGTCACATAGCTTTTCTTGTCACGAAATGAATAACATTACCATGTTATTCTAGTTAGAATGATGAAGCTGCGTGGCATGTCAGTGCTAATGAAAAAAAATTTGTGTAATTAGAATGAGCTTAAGTTGTTGTTTTTTCGTAATAGTGTAATACTTGTTAATACACTAGATGATACTTCACCTGATGCCTTCATACGCTCCCATAGGAATCTCTTGGGTCCCGTTTGCTGGTAACGAACTAGAGCGGCCAACATTGCCGTCCATAATCACCGACGTAACACGCCATCAAAGCTCAAGGAACCGTATATGTCACTGGAACCACCGTTTCCGCAACGGTTCATGTTCAGAGTATTGCTTACTCCTCTACAATTGTTTTTGTTTACAGTAACATATAGTTCCGCATACCGCCGTAACAGATTAGGAAATGTGAAGAAGCTATGTAGAGAAAATGACAAACCAGTTACACAGTTTAAGGGCATGCACGTACGTCAATTTATCCAACAAGCCTTAGCTCGCTTTTCAAGCATGTGCGGGCTTCTAAAAGGATACTGTAAGACACGTTGTTCATTGCACTTTTTCAGGATTTGTTGGAGGGGCACGTGGTGGTCGCTTGGGTGGTCCAGGTGCGTGCGAGTTTTCCCACACTATGCAGTCTAACAAGATTAGATGCGCTATAAAAGCTTCCGAAATGAAATATTCGCACTCACTTGCGCTTGTTATCTGCACAAATGTCACCGTGACACTGCAGAGTCGGACCTATTAAGCTTACGGAAACACAGTAAAACAAAGCTGCCTTAGACTTTACCGCCTGAAGCACATATGGCTTGTTTCCACTAGCTTCCAGTCTTGAGCAGCAAATACATAAGAGCAAATTTTAGAGGCGCTGCTTGCAGTTCAACCGGGAGTTATTTGCGACCAAGTTCATCCGCAAAGGAAGCACATCTGTGATTGTGTTTCCATACCCTCACGTTCGCAGAAATGACCATGAGCTCTTGGCGTTTTCTCTTTTTTTTGATGCAGTAGTATAACCACATTAGGTGGGTTTTCGCCGTCACTTTAGACGTTGCGATCACCGTCCTTTTTCGTATACAGTAAGAGTCAATAACGTCCCCCCGCTCGCCGTATGATCTACCGCAAGTAAAAGCTCGTTAGCAGGGGCTACGAACTCAGCTGGAGTGAAAATAAAACAACCCGGTCATCTCCGTGCACGCTGTGCGCATTAGATATCATAACAATGTTCGCCAGGCCTGTTGTCGATTGCCCCACAAGCATAGACGAAACGCCCACCTGTTTTTCATGAGGAGTGTGAAGAGAGGGCCGGGGAGGGTGGGAGGCTGTGGCGTTTGAAGTTCACGTGCGCTATCTCGACAAGCATGAGGAGACGTCCCGTAAACTTTCTGGGCTCTAAACACCTAATGTGTAGAGAACTAACAGTACCAAAAACCACTTCGGTCTCTGGAGTGGCCGTATTTTCTTAAACCAGCGTTCTGTCGAGTAACGTGAGACCTGATTAAAAAAAAATTGGCTGCATGCCTTACTTCGTATAAAATATAATTTTTTTTTGCTATCACATTCATTGCTGCACCTCTTAATAAAACAGTTTTTTCCATATTTTTATATCAATGCGTAAAATTGTAGCTCTGAGAAATCCTCGTGGATATAACATATAACATATAACAGCATTAGATTGACATGTCATCACACAGTTTTCTCGTTGTTGAGCATTCTGGCAGTTCATATCTTACGTGTTTTCTGCTTAGTAGTATACCTTGCTCCCGCGAAATAGTGTCTTATAATTCTGCAGAGACTTCCCAGTCAGCTGTACTTTTGCTTTACTTTGTGCTTTAGGTTCTGCGGGTAGTAGCCTCGGTGGCGTAGGAGGAAGTCCGTTTGGAGCAACGGGTGTCTGGCGTGAGTGTCGCTGCATAAGCTTCAAATATTATCAGCATTGTCGCTTGACTGAACATTAAAAATTGAAGAACTCTTAGCAATGATGGTGAAATAGTATACATAGCAAGTACATGTGCCATGCAGTCCTCCATAAAATAGAAAACATTGCGCGTAAAGTTGGACGCATTCCGTATAAAAGTAAGATCTATAGCTTGCCTCGTACGCTCTCACGTCGTCTCTGGAAGGAAATATTCACCAGACCTTGTGTAAGAAATTCTTGAAACAAGGATTGATAAAGCCGTGCTGAAAAAGTGAAACGACAGCAGCAGAAAAGAAACAGACGAAACGCATCAGCCGCCAGATTTGTGGAAATGAAAAGACTAATAGGTGGTGAGAATATAACACAAAATTGTAGTTCGTCCGGACAGGACTAAAATTCATGGCCATGGTTAAAGCTAGATGTAATAAAAAATTGTTGGAAGGGAATTGTATTTGGTACTGCTTCCATTAGGTTGGACATGTCTTGAAAACTTAAGTGTGGTTCCATTTCCATCCAAATTATCGATTTGATGCTACTATTGAAAACATTTACCCTCACATTCGCTTTATTTAGCCCTTATTCAAGTGTATTAATAATTTCTACAAAATATTGTTGTTGCTTTATAACGCTAACCTTTAGGCACAAAGGCACAGTATTTATGCGGAGATTTGTATGAATAACCAGGGGTATAACATTTATTGATTACATTTTTATGCACTCCATGGAAGCGCAGCAAGTAAGGCGTCCCACTTCCAAGATCGAAGACGTGCGTTTGATTCTCAGTCACGGCGGCAGCACATCAATGAGGGCCCACTGCACTAAAAGCGGAGTACTCGGCTTTAGGTGAAAATCAAGGAACTACATGTCGTAAACATTATTCTAGGTTCCTCCATTAGGCTGTGTCTCATCATTACATCGTGGTGTTGGCGCTCTAAGACATCAAAATACAGTTGAATTTGCAAATATTTTCCCAATTCTTCCTTTGTAGAATATGGTGGTGTCTCGTATGGAGGCGGATCAACGGCAAGCGGTTCAGGTAAGAGTATATTACACCTAGAATAAAATTTATTGCCTAATTACTCATTAATGATTTCTTTAGACTGCTGAATCAAAAGAAATTTTCAGGCTTTTATCATTCACAGCAAACGCAGTTGCATTTTCATAAAGCTCTTAACGCAGTGTGTGTGTGTGTGTGTGTGTGTGTGTGTGTGTGTGTGTGTGTGTGTGTGTGTGTGTGTGTGTGTGTGTGTGTGTGTGTGTGTGTGTGTGTGTGTGTGTGTGTGTGTGTGTGTGTGTGTGTGTGTGTGTGCGTGCGTGCGTGCGTGCGTGCGTGCGTGCGTGCGTGCGTGCGTGCGTGCGTGCGCGCGTGCGTGTGTGTGTGTGTGTGTGTGTGTGTGTGTGTGTGTGTGTGTGTGTGTGTGTGTGTGTGTGTGTGTGTGTGTGTGTGTGTGTGTGTGTGTGTGTGTGTGTGTGTGTGTGTGTGTGTGTGTGTGTGTGTGTGTGTGTGTGTGTGTGTGTGTGTGTGTGTGTGTGTGTGTGTGTGTGTGTGTGTGTGTGTGTGTGTGTGTGTGTGTGTGTGTGTGTGTGTGTGCGCGAGAGAGAGAGAGAGAGAGAGAGAGAGAGAACGAACGGGGCAAGTATACCTCCTAAAATTAAATAGCGGCATAAGCAGGAGAAAATTGTAACAGAGGATGAAAATTAATGTGATGAAAGTTCTGAGACATCTAAATATTTACAGATATAAAAAGATATCCTTGAAGCTTTTAGTGCCTATGCGGGAGTTCAATTTAATAAATTTAGTGGATGCCACATAAGCATTGCTTTCTGTGGCTTATTCGCTTCTTCCTTGATTTCTCTTCCTGCTTCACTATGACGATACTGAAGCTGTGTAAAGCTCATTAGTGCAGTCACAACGTGGTCCGAAGAATCATGCCAAAATTATTTCTAAGACAGTCTCTTTTTTCACCGCGTTGCTTTATAAGCCTTCCAGCCATATTTTGTCATTCCGTGCAACACTTCACAACACAAATCAGTATAATCATTCAAGCGTCTAGGACACACACAAGACTAAGACCGAGTGACAACCGCCGAACACAGGCACTACTCTGTTGCCTCTGGTTCTTGTAGAGGGACTGCGATAAATGCTAAAACAAATACTAATATGCCCTACTTACGGGATTTCAAGTGTAATCATACCCGTGGTAAGCTGGGAAAGTTAGCAATGGTTCGTATATAAACAAATCAAGAACAGGTTTGAACACACAACAACAGAAGAAAGCGCGAAACAGGCGCGTAATCATATCTATTCTACATAACTCTGGGGGCACGTTAAAAAGCAGTCAGTAGCAAAATACACCATTCCGTAATGAGCACAAAAAGTGTCATTTGAGAAGTTGTGAAAACTATGCAGGTGAGCTACATTTGTGGCCGGTGCGGGTGGTGCTGACGGACAACACAAGTGATGTATAGAAGCGACACCTAACACTCCTCTCCCACAATAACCTTGCTCCTGATACTCCTACTTTCTCACCTCGTCGTGCTGGCGGAGGGGTTATATTGCTCTACTTCCCCGAAGCATGAACGCGCGATGGACATATCTCAACGCGGCGGCCGTTTTGTCAGAGTGGACTTCAAATATTTGTTGAACTTGGAAAAGTTAAGGCATGTTCGAAAAACCAAATGGTCAATTTCGTGAGACCTATGGCAGAACAACAGGTGACAGGTACTTTCAAACATTTCGGCTTTCAGTTGATCACCTACATTACAAAGGACACGTGCGCGTTCTCACCTAATGTCGTACGCTGCCACAGCCTTCCAGACGTCACAGGTGGGACGTACATTTTGCTCTTCAGAAGCATATTTTGGTCTATAGTACAAACATTACGTGAGCCACGTTTCCAATCAATAAACTACTTTCCTGTCAATAAACATAGTCCCTTTTGATATCAGCATCTCTACTACGCTGCTACAATGTTAAAAACCATACTTTATCAGAACATTTTTATCAACCATGAATGTTCCTTTTTTGTTCTTTAGGACCAGGTAGCCTTGTACTCGGAGCCACGCATCCAAGTGAGTTGTGATCTATACGTGTGCTTTTTAAATTTAGTCAAACTAAATTTAAAAATACATATATATGGGGAATTTCAGTATCTCCAAAATACTACGAAGGGGTATTGCGTCTGTAGATGAAATACTGGTCAACGTCTTAAAAATCACTAAAGGCGTAAAAAATGTCACTACGATGAAAACATTCTAAATAAAAACGTCGTACTACATATGAAATGAACATGAATGAACTGAGAGCGATCTACGACGCTAGCATGGACAAATCGCAAATCTTAGCAGTCTGGTTAGGCTCTCTTTCACGATTGTACTTGACCACTTTGCTGCCACACTGTCCTCTGGTGCGTTTGTTTATTTGCTTGACCTTAGACAAGAGCTGGTGCATGGGGCTAGGCATACCACTTGCATAAATCACTGAATGAGCTGCTTTAATTTCAACCACGGTACTCACCATCTGTGATATCAAGCGCACAACTGCTTTTACGTCGACGGTGACAGTGATGTTTAGGGGCGAAGCTCCTTAAGGTGTACGCTTGTCTGTCGTAGTTGTCTGTAATAGCCACTCCTAGTACGCGAACTGTTTACTGGATGGCACTAGCATCGCTCTCGTCATAAGAAGCAGGAATTGCCCTCGCCCTACGAAATCCAAGGTTCACCTTCGTTCTAACAGATTCAAAAATAGCCTACCAAAATTTTTGTAATGGCTACATTGGACCAATTGCGCATCGGCTTCTTGCACAACTCTCGTCCTCACGCTCAGAGGGCTAATTTAAATAGCTGATGTGGATACCCGGCCACTGCGGAGTTAGAGGCAATAAGCTCACCCATGTCTCAGCCAGATAATTACTCTTCCGGACCTCCGACCCCGCCATATCGCACCCACCCCCGGCTATGCGTATGGACCCGCTTCTAACAAACACAGGTATTCTAGAACATCAAAGACCAGAAAGACGGAAACATCCGCCCCCGAGGCCAGAGCTCAGTAAGAAATCTCAGGTAGCGTGGCGCCGCCTGCAGACCTTGTCTTACCCCAATCCATACATACTGTCCAAGATAGATCCCTACACATACGCACCACAGTGCAGGTTCTGCGTCAGTAAAACAGCCACCCTGTACCACATGGTATGGTAATGCCCACACAATCCACCTCTACAATCCAGAGCACAACAAACACTGTAGGGTGGGAGGCAACTCCGTCCAGCTCGGATCCGGAGACCCAAGAAGCCCTCGTGAGACGAGCGTGGACAGCGGCTCGTGCCAATGGGATGCTGGACTAAGGATCCCACTCACCGACATTCCTTCCTTGGTCGCAAATAAATGTTTTATTCTCTCTCTCGACTTTTTTCAATACACAGACAGTCAGACGGATAGATTTACAGTTCACCGATGAAATCCTTCGAAGATTCGCTCCACTCATCATTCACTCTGTGGATATGCTGTGATTTTTTTCACCTCTACCCTTTTTTTTTTCATTATTCTTTTTCCCACTGCAGAATAGACTGACGGGCTCAGCCCTGCCATTTTCATTTTTTTTTACTCACTCACTTTTTTGTTTGATGCTTCATGTTCAATGGAGTATTTTTGTGAACTATATGATTTTTTCCTTCTAATATTTAGGACCAGCTGGCTTTGGCATCGAAGGAAGAGGTGGAATAAATCCAGGTAATGTAGACTAATAGTAATGCAGACATGTGGCTATGCTTCACTCTGGTTAAAGATCAAATGTTTTAGAAGTATTTAGGGGTCATAAAACACTGCGAGAGAACAGTATTCATATTGGGACTTTTTTGTTATTTTATTTTATTTTAATAAAAATACTGTTGAAGAGTTAGGACACTGTAATGTTCCTCCGTATTATTAGAAGCATCACAGGGTCTCTGCTGATTGGCTTGTATGGGATTTCGAGGCTCCATATACAAGTAAAAATGTTAATACGACATTTCGAAGATGTGAATTGAAAATTGGCAAAACTGAAGTAGCGTCCTGCATCCTGTATGAGCAGCATTGCAACTATACCTTGACAGCCACCACTCACAAATTTGTCACTAACACTTCGTGCAATCTAAGCGATATATATATATATATATATATATATATATATATATATATATATATATATATATATATATATATATATATATATATATATAGCACTATCTCGCCATTTTATCTAAATCATTGCGCTGTCAGTCTGTTCTTAGTTTCCATTGTACACTTCAGCAATACTTCATATAAGATTTATGCGATCGTCAATGCTTTCTTTTTCCTTTAGGACATGCTGGTGCTGGCGTTGGACTTAGTGGTAGATTACCTCCAGGTGCCGTAGGTGAGTTTTATTCGGGACGTGCATATCTTAATTGTCGCGCTCAAGCCGACTGATCGAAAAGATTCTGTTCACAGTACACTAATATTATTAAAATAACTGCACACGAGCATAATCATTTTATAATTTGAACACAATTCATGGCATGAGAAGTGACTTCCTTCTTAATGTTATTGCCCTGCCGCGGTGGTCTAGTGGCTAAGGTACTCGTACTTTTTCTGTTTCAATTGTACGCTTGAGCAATCTTCTCTAGAATAGCTCTGCTATCATCAATGTTTCCCTTTTCCTCTTTAGGACCTGCTGGTGCTGGCGTTGGAATTGCTGGTAGATTACCTTCAGTTGCCGTAGGTGAGTTTCATTCGAGACGTGCACGTCTTAATGGTCGCACTCAAACTTACTGATGGAAAAGATTTTGTTCACAGTATCCTGATAATATTAGAATACTTGCATACGAGCATATTCATATTGTAATTTGAATACAATTCATGGCATGAGAAGCGACTTCCTTCTTAATGTTATTGCCCCACCGCGGTGGTCTAGTGGCTAAGGTACTCGTACTTTTTCTGTTTCCATTGTACGCTTGAGCAATCTTCTCTAGAATATTTCTGCTGTCATCAATGTTTTTTTTTCCTCTTTAGGGCCTGCTGGTGCTGGCGTTGGAATTGCTGGTAGATTACCTCCAGGTGCTGTAGGTGAGTTTTAGTCGGGACGTGCATATCTTAATGGTCACACTCAAACTTACTGATAGAAAAGATTTTGTTCACAGTACACCGATATTGTTAGAATACTTGCACACGAGCATATTCATATTGTAATTTGAAAACGATTCATGGCATGAGAATCGACTTCTTTCTTAATATTATTCCCCCGCCGCGGTGGTCTAGTGGCTAAGGTACTCGTAATTTTTTCGTTTCCATTGTATGTTTGAGCAATCTTCTCTAGAATATTTCTGCTATCATCAATGTTTTCCTTTTCCTCTTTAGGACCTGCTGGTGCTGGCGTTGGAATTGCTGGTAGATTACCTCCAGGTGCTGTAGGTGAGTTTTAGTCGGGACGTGCATATCTTAATGGTCGCACTCAATTTTACTGATAGAAAAGATTTTGTTCACAGTACACCGATATTGTTAGAATACTTGCATACAAGCCTATTCACATAGTAATCTGAATACAATTCATGGTATGAGAAGCGACTTCTTTCTTAATGTTTTTGCCTTGCCACGGTAGTCTTGTGGCTAAGGTACTCGTACTTTTTCTGTTTCCATTGTACGCTTGAGCAATCTTCTCTAGAATATTTCTGCTGTCATCAATGTTTTTTTTTTTTTCCTCTTTAGGGCCTGCTGGTGCTGGCGTTGGAATTGCTGGTAGATTACCTCCAGGTGCTGTAGGTGAGTTTTAGTCGGGACGTGCATATCTTAATGGTCACACTCAAACTTACTGATAGAAAAGATTTTGTTCACAGTACACCGATATTGTTAGAATACTTGCACACGAGCATATTCATATTGTAATTTGAAAACGATTCATGGCATGAGAATCGACTTCTTTCTTAATATTATTCCCCCGCCGCGGTGGTCTAGTGGCTAAGGTACTCGTAATTTTTTCGTTTCCATTGTATGTTTGAGCAATCTTCTCTAGAATATTTCTGCTATCATCAATGTTTTCCTTTTCCTCTTTAGGACCTGCTGGTGCTGGCGTTGGAATTGCTGGTAGATTACCTCCAGGTGCTGTAGGTGAGTTTTAGTCGGGACGTGCATATCTTAATGGTCACACTCAAACTTACTGATCGAAAAGATTTTGTTCACAGTACCCTGATAATATTAGAATACTTGCATACGAGCATATTCATATTGTAATTTGAAAACAATTCATGGCATGATAATCGACTTCTTTCTTAATATTATTGCCCCGCCGCGGTGGCCTAGTGGCTAAGGTACTCGTAATTTTTTCGTTTCCATTGTATGTTTGAGCAATCTTCTCTAGAATATTTCTGCTATCATCAATGTTTTCCTTTTCCTCTTTAGTACCTGCTGGTGCTGGCGTTGGAATTGCTGGTAGATTACCTCCAGGTGCTGTAGGTGAGTTTTAGTCGGGACGTGCATATCTTAATGGTCACACTCAAACTTACTGATCGAAAAGATTTTGTTCACAGTACCCTGATAATATTAGAATACTTGCATACGAGCATATTCATATTGTAATTTGAAAACAATTCATGGCATGAGAAGCGACTTCCTTCTTAATGTTATTGCCCCACCGCGGTGGTCTAGTGGCTAAGGTACTCGTACTTTTTCTGTTTCCATTGTACGCTTGAGCAATCTTCTCTAGAATATTTCTGCTGTCATCAATGTTTTCCTTTTCCTCTTTAGGACCTGCTGGTGCTGGCGTTGGAATTGCTGGTAGATTACCTCCAGGTGCTGTAGGTGAGTTTTAGTCGGGACGTGCATATCTTAATGGTCACACTCAAACTTACTGATCGAAAAGATTTTGTTCACAGTACCCTGATAATATTAGAATACTTGCATACGAGCATATTCATATTGTAATTTGAATACAATTCATGGCATGAGAAGCGACTTCCTTCTTAATGTTATTGCCCCACCGCGGTGGCCTAGTGGCTAAGGTACTCGTAATTTTTTCGTTTCCATTGTATGTTTGAGCAATCTTCTCTAGAATATTTCTGCTATCATCAATGTTTTCCTTTTCCTCTTTAGGACCTGCTGGTGCTGGCGTTGGAATTGCTGGTAGATTACCTCCAGGTGCTGTAGGTGAGTTTTAGTCGGGACGTGCATATCTTAATGGTCACACTCAAACTTACTGATCGAAAAGATTTTGTTCACAGTACCCTGATAATATTAGAATACTTGCATACGAGCATATTCATATTGTAATTTGAATACAATTCATGGCATGAGAAGCGACTTCCTTCTTAATGTTATTGCCCCACCGCGGTGGTCTAGTGGCTAAGGTACTCGTACTTTTTCTGTTTCCATTGTACGCTTGAGCAATCTTCTCTAGAATATTTCTGCTGTCATCAATGTTTTTTTTTTTTCCTCTTTAGGGCCTGCTGGTGCTGGCGTTGGAATTGCTGGTAGATTACCTCCAGGTGCTGTAGGTGAGTTTTAGTCGGGACGTGCATATCTTAATGGTCACACTCAAACTTACTGATAGAAAAGATTTTGTTCACAGTACACCGATATTGTTAGAATACTTGCACACGAGCATATTCATATTGTAATTTGAAAACGATTCATGGCATGAGAATCGACTTCTTTCTTAATATTATTCCCCCGCCGCGGTGGTCTAGTGGCTAAGGTACTCGTAATTTTTTCGTTTCCATTGTATGTTTGAGCAATCTTCTCTAGAATATTTCTGCTATCATCAATGTTTTCCTTTTCCTCTTTAGGACCTGCTGGTGCTGGCGTTGGAATTGCTGGTAGATTACCTCCAGGTGCTGTAGGTGAGTTTTAGTCGGGACGTGCATATCTTAATGGTCACACTCAAACTTACTGATCGAAAAGATTTTGTTCACAGTACCCTGATAATATTAGAATACTTGCATACGAGCATATTCATATTGTAATTTGAAAACAATTCATGGCATGATAATCGACTTCTTTCTTAATATTATTGCCCCGCCGCGGTGGCCTAGTGGCTAAGGTACTCGTAATTTTTTCGTTTCCATTGTATGCTTGAGCAATCTTCTCTAGAATATTTCTGCTATCATCAATGTTTTCCTTTTCCTCTTTAGGACCTGCTGGTGCTGGCGTCGGAATTGCTGGTAGATTACCTCCAGGTGCTGTAGGTGAGTTTTAGTCGGGACGTGCATATCGTAATGGTCGCACTCAAGCTTACTGATGGAGATTTTGTTCACAGTACCCTGATAATATTAGAATACTTGCACACGAGCATATTCATATTGTAATTTGAATACAATTCATGGCATGAGAAGCGACTTCCTTCTGGATGTTATTGCCCCGCCGCGGTGGTCTAGTGGTTAAGGTACTCGTAATTTTTTTGTTTCCATTGTACGCTTGACCAAGCTTCTCTAGAATATTTCTGCTATCATCAATGTTTTCCTTTTCCTCTTTAGGACCTGCTGGTGCTGGCGTTGGAATTGCTGGTAGATTACCTCCAGGTGCTGTAGGTGAGTTTTAGTCGGGACGTGCATATCTTAATGGTCGCACTCAATTTTACTGATAGAAAAGATTTTGTTCACAGTACACCGATATTGTTAGAATACTTGCATACAAGCCTATTCACATAGTAATCTGAATACAATTCATGGTATGAGAAGCGACTTCTTTCTTAATGTTTTTTGCCTTGCCACGGTAGTCTTGTGGCTAAGGTACTCGTAAATTTTTGTTTCCATTGTACGCTTGAGTGATCTTCTGTGGAATATTTCTGCGATCATTAATGTTTTCCTTTTACACTTTAGGACCTGCTGGTGCTGGCGTTGTAATTACTGGTAGATTACCTCCAGGTGCTGTAGGTGAGTTTCATTCGAGACGTGCATGCATATCTTAATGGTCGCACTCAAACTTACTGATAGAAAATATTTTGTTCACAGTACACCGATATTATTAGAATACTTGCATACGAGCCTACTCACATAGTAATCTGAATACAACTCATGGTATGAGAAGTGACGTCTTTCTTAATGTTATTGGCTCGCCACGGTGGTATAGTGGCTAAGGTACTCGTAATTTTTTTGTTTCAATTGTACGCTTGAGCAATCCTCTGTGGAATATTTCTGCGATCATCAATGTTTTCCTTTACCTCTTTAGGACCTGCTGGTGCTGGCGTTGGAATTACTGGTAGATTACCTCCAGTTGCCGTATGTGAGTATTGTTCGGGACGTGCATATATTAATGGTCGCACTCAAGCCGACTGATCGAAAAGATTTTGTTCACAGTACACTGATATTATTAGAATACTTGCATACGAGCATATTCATATTGTAATCTGAATACAAGTCATGGTATGAGAAGTGACTTCCTTCTTCATGTTATTGCCCCGCCATGGTGGTCTAGGGGCTAAGGTACTCGGCTGCTGACTCGCAGGTCGCGGGGTTGAATCCCGGCTGCGGCTGATGCGATTTCGATGTAGTTGAAATTGCTGTAGGCCATGTCTCATATTTGGGTGCACGTTAAGGAACCCCGGGTGGTCGAAAATTCTGGAGCCCTCCACTAAAGCGTCTCTCATAATCATCTGGGGGTTTTGGGACGTTAAACCCGTCACATAATTCATTTCTTCATGTTATTGACAGCTTTTTGCCATCTGCTCATATAAGCTTCGGGCTATTGTCCGGACCCTCTAAAGGCGTAGTAAGCACCAATGAATTTGAAATGTCCAGAACAGAAGCATCGTACTACATCTGCTATTCCCTTACAGCCACTCACTATGCTAACGAGAACTCGTCCAGCCCACTTTGCAGTCTAGAGCACCTAATTATAAACATAGTATTTGAACCCTTTCGGCATCGGTGTGTCTTGCTTTATTTTTGTATGATAACTTAATCTTCAGCGCACATTCCTTGAAGGAACATTAATGCGAAATAGTGACTTAGCCTAGAATGAGAAATTGCACATTGGGTACTCTAATGTAGTTATTTCACCATCACAGGTTTGCTCTAAGAGAGAAGAAAGTGCAGGACAAAGTTTCATTTTCAAGTTTAATGCCAAGCCAAAAATTATGCATCAGTGCATAAAACTTCACAAATTTCACAAAGTGTATTTTTCGTATTGCGGTCACGCTTGCTGAACGAAATTTCCTGAAACATGGCTCACTAGGTCTGTAAAGTCTACCAAGGATAACGGACCTAATATTTTTTTTTCATTCAGGAACTACGTAAATTAAGAAGATGTGGTCAAAATATGTGACGTCACAGCGACTAGAGCGGCACTTTCTCTTTTTTTTTTCGTGCTTTTTCGCATACATAGCGTCTTACCATGACAAGCTCGGCAATATTTAAGTTTTAAAAGTGTATGCAAAAAATACGAAGTAATTACACTCTTTTTTTAGTATCCTCTAACACTCCCTTTCGTTTCTTTAGTCCCTCCTGGTGGTGTCATTGGGATTGGTGGTAAACTACACCAAGGTGGACTAGGTGAGTTGTAAAGCGCACAAGTGCGTATCTTAGTGACTCCCCTCAGTCTATTTATTATTAGCAATAAGGAAACACTTGGAGAAAGGAGTATCAATATTTTGGCTTGGATGCTCTTGAGGTTCTGGAGACTTTAGACCCTGGCGATTTCAGGGTCGCGATAAAATGAACACGTCTGAAATAGAGGCGCCATACTACATCTCACATGAAGCGCGATTGCAGCTTTCCTGACACCCACCCGCTAAGCCAACGCACCCGCATAACCGTTACTCACTCTTAGTACTCTGGGGCGATTCCATGTCATTATTGTATCTGAATGCTGTTTCTATCTGTGTACTATTTAATTCCGTGTTATGACAGATCAATTTTCAACGGTGTGCTCCTGACAATCTACGTTTTCTTTTGTCCTTTAGTACCTCCTGGAGGTGGCTTTGCAATCAGCGGTGGCGGATATCCAGGTGTAGTAGGTGCGTTGTAATCTGTATATCTTCATGTTTTACTCACTTTACTCATGTCGATGTATATAAAACATTTCTCAAATTGTTTCGTATCTTTCAAGTAATCTGAAAGAGGAAAATTCGTACCATGACTTACATAAGCTCTAGGGTATGAAGTATACCTCGTCTTTCTATCGTAACAATGCCTCATACTCTCGGTTGGCTTGCTCAAATTGTTCGGGTGCTTTAAAGCTAAAATCTCGACAGAATTTGGTCCAGTTAGGACGAGGCACTGTATAAAAGGGAATAATGACAGCCACAAATACAGCTTTTTAGAACAAAACGAAACATGTTGTTTCTTTAAAATATTTATGATTCTCGTCAATTATTCATTTTCCACAAAGCTCATTAAAGGTGTAATAAAGTTCAATATCATAGAAATCACACATTTCAAAAACATTAGTTGCTTACTATGTTTGCAAAAAAACATCAATGCGACTGACCCGGCAGCCGCACACTGAGCTAACCCAATAAAGTAGACAGTTGCTGCCCGAAAGAAAATATTGTCAAAACGGTGGATCCATACCACCCCCTGCTAACATACAAAGACTGCAGTGACGATTCATTTCTGAAGCTTCTTACGTCATTTGCCCAGAGATGAGAAAGCTATTTCAGTTGACTTTTTGGATTTGTTTTAAATGTTTCGCTGTGTGCTGTGCTCTAATATTTGGCTCGCGGTTTCTTGGCAGCCTCGACTACCGATTGGTAGCGTTGTAAGACCATGCTCCAAAAAGTGTTGCAGGGCTCCTCCGAATTCGTTTGCGTGAAATTTTTTAGCTGCTGAGACCACAAAAAAAAAATAGAACGTGAGCAAAGCAGACGAGCGAGGCACTACTTTCTAATGTTTCCCTTCCGGCTGTCGCAAGGAACAAACCAGGAACGACTAACCACATGTCAGCGCTTGCCTCGCTTGAAGCCGTATTTTAATCAGCATATAAAAACACATAGAACTATCAACCGCATATACGACATACCATGTGCAGTTATGTCAATCAGCACGGGAAAGTGCGACAAACAAATACAAGATACAGAATCACATTTGAATGATGGTCTTCCAAAAATATAACATTTAATTACCTGTTCACTTCTTTTGTCTACTGCAAAACATTGAGCGCGAATAATTCCTTGGAAAGCTATTTGAATGTACAATTTCACGGGCACACCACAACTCACACCGTCACGATGCTAATGTTACGGTCAATTCACACTGCGCCAGAAGTTCGTCACCCACGTACACTGTTGCCGCTTGCGCTTGGTGGTCACAACAGACTATGCATTCTACAAAAAAAATTATCCCCCCTCGACCATGCAGCTACAGCAGAAGCGTGCCGTAAAGACTGAGGTGAATTTTCTTTGTGCCTTCGACCTGCAGTTTGAGAGTTTGTGATTCATGAATAGTGCTTCATGCCCCACCATGGTGGTCTAGTGGTTAAGGTACTCTGCTGCTGACCCGCAGGTCGCGGGATCGAATCCCGGCTGCGGCAGCTGCATTTTCGATGGAGGCGGAAATGTAGGCCCGTGTGCTCAGATTTGGGTGCACGTTAAAGAACCCCAGGTGGTTGAAATTTCCGGAACCCTCCACTACGGCGTCTCTCATAATTTTATGGTGGTTTTGGGACGTTAAAACCCACACATCCGTCAATCAATGAATAGTGTTCCGACTTTAAGTACAGTATTGTTGATTTTTCAGATTCCGCGAAAGCATAAAAGCTGCAAGGTCACTCTGTGAAGTTGCGATCAATGGGGCCACGTGTGTAATGGGTGGCCTATTGTTCTCACTCTTTTACTTTGAGCTGTTTTTTGTGGTATAACAAAGAGATTCCATTTTTTCTTTCATTCGCCTGCATAACGCCCAACAGAGAGCATTACGAATGAAATGCGCTGCATACACATACTGCTAAATCAACGCAGTAAAAAAAAACTTGAGTTGTGTGTCTAGTTAAAGCGCAAAAGAATAATTTTACGGAGGCCCCAAAAACATTTTGCGCGCTATATTTAGAATTGAAGTTGTTTTTGGTCAAGCCTTTCGTATCCGTGATCTTTGCGGTAATGCTTAAGGGCGTCATAAACTGGTATGTTTCGCAGACATTCGGTAAATCTCGATATATGTACTCACCACTGGTCCACTCAAAATAAAGGCAATTGTTAACCCAACAGTGGGGTATACGTGCCGCTATACTTACCATGAAATAACGCTGCACTATACAAGCTAGGAAAGCGCAAGTACCCTCTACTACACAACAAATCAAATAAAAAAAAACGGCCATTTGCGTAGAGACAACTGCGAATAGTACACGTATACGTATCCGAAAGCCGTTCTCTTTCGTCTATGTTTGCCTGATGTGTATTTCATAGAAAAGAGCCCGGTTTGCGATGACAGGGCAACACTTGCCCACATACTACGGGAACACGTGCTCGAGTTTAGAAGACAGAACAGACCAAAACCACGAAGAGGCAGTCGCAGGCCACAAGGCGCGCTGGGAGGAAGCTCTTCTCAGCTCCGCATTAGAACAACTGTGGGCCGTCCAGCGAGCCAAGAAAGCCGCCCGAAACGAAGGGCTCGTGGCCGATGTTTAAGCCATGGCTGAGGCCCGCCCAAATAAAATTCGCTGTAGATCTAGATGTAGATGTAGATTCTAAACTTGTGCTCTCACACCCACTCTGGGGGATCCGCGAAGAATTGGGTAGCTTTAAAAAATGCGAATGTATATATTCAAAGACTGGCGAAAAGAAAATTATCAAGAATAGTGAGTTTTGTAAATTATTGTTGAGAAAAACTTAGAGGAGTTAGTTCCTACTGAAAGAGCAATAAATTATTGATTACAAAGAAAATTTTTCTCTAGCCTGCATCACTGCACATTACTCATAAAGTTCTGCTTCTACTTCTTATGAGAAAGCCATCATGTTCATAAGCACGTATGTGCTGCATAATTTGGGTAAATCAAACTTCACACACTTCCACAAAATACCTTCCAATAACTGCCAAAAATGTTTTCCGTTTATACTAAGAGAATTAAACCGCTTAGGGAGAAGAATGTTTCCATTTTGATTTGAATACACTTCAGGGTCTGCAGACTTGTGCTCTTCTGTGTTAAGTGCACCGCGTGGCCATTCGTGACTGCCTTTCACGAATTTTATGGGTTTATGAAGGTGTAAAAACGCCCATATAGAGTAGAACAGCGTTTTTGGTCAGTTGGTTAAAGTCAATACTGGAAGGGTATACAGCGCAAGCATGGAAGTCCTGAAGGAGTGGCGTAACATCAAGGAACGGAAGCAGCATTGTCACTCTTTTGTTTTTCAGCATACTTGTGCTTGCACTGCAAACCATAGATGCTGCAAACCATTTCAATATGCAATATGGAGTAATGAAAACATCTCTGAAATCGAAGCCTCGTGCTACCACCACCTCAAAGCTTAACAGAGAGTGTTTTAAAACAGGAGCGACGCAACACACCACAAACACTTGCAAAGCATATTTGCCTTAGCCTGACGAAAGAAACGCCACCAGTCTCGCTCTTTTATCGGTCATCTTGAAGCGTAACTGGTTTATTTTTTTTTTCTTTTCCTGTGTGGTGGTGAAAACTTGGGCGGTAAGCATGATGGGGTCGTTTGTTGTTACCGCAATCGTATTTTTAACTAACCTCACGCATGAAGTTCTTATTGATATTACAAACATTCACATCCAGTCAGAGAATTATTCCGGCCTTTCTAGTTGGTTCAGAAGGTCTAATGGCGGAACTCGATCGAAATACATAATGAGCATAACAGTATGCATTACTACTGAGCGAACTTACTTACAATGCTAACACTGACATCTTGCTTTGATGTACCCGGCTCAATTTTTTTCATTGCTCTCCTAAAACGTGTGCGAGTATTGCATCTGACTATTTTCAATGTATGAAAAATCACCTCTTGCAGAAATATCGTGAGCACTTAACCTTCCACTTTTTTTTTATTTTAGGTGGTGGAGTAGGAGCTGCCAGTGATAAAGGTGATTGCCACTTCTAACTTCTTAAAAGTCATGTCTAAGGCTCCGTCATCAATTGGTGTGGTACTCTCCACTTTTGTTGAAGTGGCTGTTTGGGCCTGTTGTCTACGCACGAAGAAAACCTTTTAGGCGTACAACTGGACGACGGCGGGGAAGAAGACGGCAGACAGTGTCATGAGACGGCTCCCGCTTGTCTGCCGTCTTTCAACAGCGCCAAAAATCGTTCCTTATGAACTAATCGCGAAAAAGAAGCTATCGTCTTCTTGGTGGCTCTGTGCCACTGTGTTGCCTTCCAGACAACGGTCATCGTAAGGGGTATGGGTCACAATCATCAGGTTAAACCGAGAACTAGCTACTTGTCCATTAAAAATCGAGGCACCAATTAGGTGTACATATGGCTGCGAAGCGATTGTGGTGAGCCAAAAACACCAAGTACGTACAACTAGAGCATTGTATAGGTAACTGGAAAGGCCATGGCGTCTTGGAAAAGACCCCGAATAGATCAAAGGCATATGCCAAAGACGATGATCCTGTAAATCTAGGAGAGCAGCAAAGGCTTGGTTTCAGTGCGACTTTTTGTCTCTAGAGTTTTTACAACCAAGCAATGTCATGTGACTGCCTGCAGACAAATTTGAATCTCTCTGCGCTAAAAACCAACGTGGAGACAAGTTGGAATCACCCAGCTAACGTGCTGCGATAATCCAGAAGCAACCTATAGTACAGGGATAACGTAGCAAAAGCCAGATTAGTCTTCAGAATTGTCTAGTTTTGCTGTTTGTAGCCTTGCGTGGTTTAGTGCAAGCTTCGCCAATTTAATTTTTTTTCACCAGCCTTAGCTAGTTGATATCTTGAAAAATTGTGTTCACTATTTTGTTCTGTTCAGCGTTAACCGCCATGTGATGTTCTCTTGAACACGTTTAAATTAGCACTGTTTATTTAAACGCTTTTATTGCATTACTAAATGTAAATTGTGAACTAGAACGCGTGCGATGGAACCAGTCGCTTCAAACACGGCCACGTCAGTGCAAACATGTTGCGATTACTAAACAATATGCTCCGCTGCAAGAATCGCTGTTGGTTGGTAGTTTGCGCTAAATTTGCTACCTTCCAATCCTCTGCGGCTATAAAACTTTTATGTTCTCACTGTGGCTACTCTCTGGCTACTCCAAACTTCTATGTTGGTGCATTTACTGGTCATTTTAATGCATGATTTCAAGACAAAAAACAATCAAATCCAAAAACAATAACCATAATATTGCTAGGTTTTTTTTTTCTATTTTGTTGGTCTATGTGTGCACACGTCTTTTCCCTGCCAGCTGGAAAGGGCACAATGAGGAGCCCCAAAGTGCATTCCTCCTTCTGATATGACGCTGAGACGCGCGTATGTAAGGGAACATTTGGCTATATAGCGAAGTGCTGACACGAGATTCTAATACTGAAGCACAGCACGTCAAAGACATATCCGTAGCACAATAAAGCTGCACTGTTCATCTTGAGTCTGATATAGTTACTTCAAGCTGGACTGGTATTATAATAACTTTGTACAAGTGTTGGTGAACGGTTTCCGAAAAAAAGACACCTTCAACGTCTAATTTTCCTGCTGAGCAGTTGGCGCAATGTTACTTTTCAAAGAGATCTATTTGTTGTAGACAAACAGCGTGCAGTAGCACTGAAACTATGACAATTCATTATTTTCTTTGCCCCTTACCTATGGCATGGATACCAAGCATTGTGGGAAAATATTGTGCTTGTTATACTACTTTTCCGCCTATTGAAAATCTTTATATTTACTGCTGTTCAATAGTATGAACTCTACAAATGTCTCTTTTTTCAGTTTGGTTATAAGTTCACCACAAAAGTTGGGGGTATGGCTAACTTGGCTACACTCAGCTTGAGCTTTGGCTCGTTTTCAAATATACCGAACAGCAACCCTGTCCGGCACTATCACGTTTTCCCACCTCCACTGGATTCCAACCCGCTTCCCCTTTGCCCCGCCAGAAAAAAAGAAGTGATTGTTAAATATGTGAAGATACACAGAGCACTGATTTTCAACAAGGCTGTTTAAAGTAAACGCGTTGTGCGTATTCGTCGTCAATCCAGGTTTTCTGCACTGTTCTTTACTTATATTTTATCGACATGCCCGAGCAGGCAGTTTCCTGCAATGTTATTATTTCGGCAGACTAAAGTAGGGACATTACCTCAGCGTTTTTGTCGATAACGGAATAATAAGAAGTAGGTAGATATAAGGCAAAAGACGCATGACAGGTTTTAATTGTCGTTGCTCCCCGCAGTCTACGCTTCCCCTTAATTGGGCGGCAACCCTTTTTGCAAACCCTAATGCAATCCTTGAGCATGAAGTAAATGCTTCTTTTTTTTATTCTTAACGTTTCAGCCACTGCTGGCGCAGTACTGAGTGGCATCGGCGGAGCACTCAGTGGTGTGCCTGGTGTAATGGGTGAGTACATATACAATCCATCTCCAGCAAATAATCTTAGTATAGCAGTAAAAAAAAAGCTACAAAATTATCGTGATCCTTCTTTGATGAGAGCTGAACGCGGACAAAATCGTCGAAGGAATGTATCATTGCCATAGCTATAAGTACTGTTAAGAAGATTTGCGAACACTAAAAGCGGAGCAGCGCACTTCCTATACCGCTGATTTCTTTTTTGTTTTTTTTTGTATTCTATAACCTTGTAGTTATTACTTTGGAATGAAAGACTCTAAGGCCTTTCCTCTCTCCACGAACTTGTATTACTCTCGATGCACAAAAAATTCCAGATTAGCACCTGCTCTTACAATTCTGATTTATTCACAGAGCTATTGCGTCTTTTGCGGTGGATTTGCAAATGGAATCGCGACGCTTAAAGCAGCAGAATTACAGATTGGGGTTGAGAATAGCATTCTTACTACACCTGAATGATTATAATAAGGAACATAAGTGTATAAAATATATTGCGCATGAAAGCTCTTTACCATGTTAACGCAAACTTGTCGCGAACTTCTGTCTTCTTATGTGACACCGCCACGATGGTCTAATGGCTAAGGTACACGTCTGCTGACCAGCGGGTCATCGGATCAAATCCTGGCTGCGGCGGCTGCATTTTCGATGGAGGCTAAAATGCTGTAGGCCCGTGTGCTCAGATTTGGGTGCACTTTAAAGAACCCTAGTTGGTTGAAGTTTCCGAAGCCCTCTTCTACGGCGTCTCCCATAATCATATGGTGGTTTTGAGACAATAAATCTCACCTATCAATCATTGCCGTCCATATGTATACCCTTTTTGGAACTGCTCTCTATAAGTGCTTCCTGGTACTTTTCCTGAATCCTTGTTACATGTGAAACCACTTTTGGCGGAATTATATTGTAAGACGAGAGTGTTCCTTCTTTTTAGGTACGCTTCGAGTTCGCAGCAGACCAGTTACAGCGGGCACAGGTGAGCACTCATCCCACCTTCGCATAAATCATATCATCTGGTTCGCCAGTATATAGCTTCCCGTGAAAATGCTTCCTCAGTGTTTTTAATGTACATAATGTTTGATGGAAAATGTGGACTAGAGCGAGCTCCGTTAATCGAAGAACTTTTAAAAAGCTCTCACTCTATACTATATTGAATGAAGAACTCCACCGAATAACTGTACACCGCACAGCTACATTGCATAATGGAGCAGATACATGGACACCAAATTCCTATAATTGCCTCTTCTGTCGTTGTGCTGTCAAATACATCTATTTCAGTGCGGACTTGCGGTCTTTGCTGAAACATACGCGTCAACCTTCATTGACCTCACCATGGCAACTAAATGTCAGAGGTGCTGGTGCCAAGAAATTGTCCCAAGAGTTACTCCTGCATTCTCATTTGGGAAGTTGATACCTGATTCAATGCTTGCCCTCCACACACGTTCAATCCCACACTGAGCAAACGCTGCACGATTGCTCAAGAACAGAGCAGAGCCTCGACCACACTTTTCATTCTTCCAAACGCTTAAGGAGAAAACGAACGGGGAGTGCAACAACTCATCAATATTGACCCCTCACGAAATTTTCGCTCACCAGCGCAGAATGCGACAAAAATACAGCGCGTCTCACAAGTTATCAGGAGGGGAAGACCCGACTGGCCTACATAGGATTCAAACACAGGTCTTTCCCGATCTGCAACGAGCGAACTAAATTTTTTCAACGCTATACGGGCACGCCTCTCATGGATGTGGCAGCTCGCCATCGCTATATCACATATTTGGAGAATTCATAAACCTACCCCCGAATTTCGATACCTTTTTTTAGGTCAATACAATCTCTAATGCTTTCGGGCAATGAAAGGCACAGCTTGTCAGCATGGACGTGGAGGTGCAGCTAGCGCTCCTAGGTCACTTTAGGCAGGGGGCAGTGGAGCCCAGTACTAGGTGGGGGGGGGGGAGGCACCACTAAGCTCATGACTCCTAGTTCAGAATACTTATGAATAAAGCTCTCAAGTATTATGATTCGTCTCACCTTGACTGAAAATACACGACGGTAAACAGGTGTTTTTCTTGGTAGCAGCACATGAAAGCTGCTCATTTTAACAAACGGGCAACTCGTTTCTACTGGCGTGCCTTGATGCTGTCTGCATTTTTCTTTCGCCGACTTCAAAATAATTTGTGTTGCCTGCTAAGTTAGTTTTGTTTTTGTGAAGGCGAGTGCGCTTTCTCTATCTCTTTTCAGGCATTGCCGGTGCTGTCTTGAGAGCCATTGGAGGAGCATTAGCAGGCACACCGGGAGGTGTGGGTGAGTGTTGGTGCACATGATTTACAGCAATGGATTTCAAGAAACACACGTCGCATTGACCACGATTGTACGAACAAAAAGAGCAACCATGAATATAAAGAACTCAGAATAAAAATTGGTGAGCTGAAACTCTCATAAACTTTGTGATAATGAGTGACAGGTATGTTCGGCCTAATTTCGCAAAGGCTGTGCTTACAAATTTTCTTTTAAGTTCAGCGTAAAGCAAAATTCGTTGGTATTAGAGCAAACGCAGTGGAAATGTCGGCTTGGATTCATCGGTGGAAACTTTGAGCCATCTCGCGGGCAATACATAAAGACGTTTTGGTAGCATTGATGCAGATAAAAGACGCTAGCATCCCCTTGACTGAACTTGAAGGTCATACTGGCGAAACCAGACATTTTTTGAGGGTTCACACCCTGGCAAGTAATGCTATCGCTCTCAAATGACAATTCTTTGGTGCCGCTTCTCATATTTTACCTCATGTCTGGAGTCAACCGATTTGATTTATAAAGAAAGAGAGAGAGAGAGTGAGAAAGGAAAGGCCGGGAGGTTAACCAGATATTGGCATCTGGTTTGCTACCCAGCGCTGGGGGCGGGGAAGTAGGGGCAACCATTGGATCTACCCACTGGGCTTAATTTGTTAACCAAGCTTCGCATGAAACGAGCCTTCATAAAAATATAAAAGAAAAAGAGAATACGCTATTTGTTGCGGCTGTCTGGTGCCATTACTTCGTCGTATTTTTTAGAGCAAGAAGGTGGTCACGTCTGAGGCATGCAGGCTCCCTTGTAAGCAGAGAAACATTCACATAGTGTTCACCCCCGTTGACAGATATGAGGATGTTTAATTGCTTCAAAGGCAGTACAGCGAGGGGTCGGTTTCTGCTAGGTGCTGACTGAAGTCCCTTTACAGTAAAGTCGAAAACACTCAAACTCCTCCACAAAACTGTTATGTTTAATCAGTTCAAGTTTATTTCTTGCGAGGCAATTATGGCGTCAAGAGTACACCACAGCTAATCCATTTTTCGAATAATTCATGCTTACACAAACAAAAAACAAAGATATAAGAAATAGAGTATAGGAAGCAGAAATTTCAGACCAGTGCTAAAAAAATACTGCACAATATCACAGCGGCAGTTTATGTAGTGATGCAAGGTTCACCAAGTGAATCCGACAAACGATTGAAGCAAGCAAGGAATAGGGTGCATTATCTGTTGTTTCTAACTGTATAGTGCAATATTTATGCTTTAAACTGAAAGAAATTAGAGTGGATGAAAAAGCCCCCTTTTTACCTGTGGGATCTTGACCCACAACGCCCACATTGCAAGTCGCTCCAAAAAGTTATCTTCTTTTGTTGTAACAGACATGTTGCAAAAGGGGCTCAATGCATGTGGAATATGGTTGAACAAGTGTTATGGCTATAGCTGAGCTAGTTGGCGAGACTTCCTAAGAGGTGACCTGTATCCCTTCCACGTGAACTAACTTGTCCAGCAAGAAATCTTCGTTCATGTATTCTTCCTCTTCTTGCCAGACTCGCGTTACGTTGTAGACTGGACATAGATTACGCAAGTGGCTGTGCCCACTTGTTTGTCTGTCAAACGTTGTCCCCATGTTCTGCGAGTGTCTGGCAGTTTCATTTCTCATTAATGAGTTCGCTTTTTTTTTCCTTGAAGAGAAACTATGTAGTACTTCAAAATCTCGTATTTAGATTGATATATAGGCCTAACAAATGTACTCAATATTGCACTCTACCGCAGCAGCTTGATTTGCCGACTATTTTTGTTGCTTTCAGGCACTGGTGGTGGCATGAGAGCAAGTGGACATGTGCGCTTGTCGGGTAGCTTGCGTAAGTGAAGTCAAAGTTCCTATTTATATATCGTTATTACTTTGAGGAAATATTAAATAGACAACTTTTCAGGTCAAAATTACTGCACACAAAACAATATTTTCTTTCTTTGTTTAAGATATTCTTATTTATACAAATGGTCGAATGAGACAAGGAAGTTGTTGCAACTTCTCCATTTATTTTTATTTCAACGAAAAATATAGTATTTCACGCTGTCAGTGACGCTACCATAACGTATGTGTGCTGAAATGCTGGTACCTTAAGATCTATTTCTCTTCAATGGGATCAATCATCGGATTGAAAAGCATATACAGTTTGACTGCGTACGCTTTTTAAAGAAGAAAAGCGATCACAAAGCCTCAGTACTGTGCCCTTCCTTCATTTAACGCACTGCTTTATTTTAAACTCGCAAAGACACTACGATAAGAAACCACTTTTTCACTCATATCAGTGACGTTCTTCGGTGCTTTGGTTGTGGAAATAAGTGTCATACATAACCCACAATTATTCTTTGGTTTTCTCTCCGACTTGCTGACTCAGGCGCAAAGTAGTAGGTCGCAAACCGGGTTACCACATCGAAAAAAAAAAAGAATTCACTTCCTTTGTAAACAATGCCAGTGTATTTTATAATGAACAAAAGTCGCTTGGTCACGCGAGGGTCTTTCGTGTTGAAGATTTTCACTAATATTTCTGTATTGATTGAAGTTATAGAAACACACATCATCCCCCACTGAAGGAAACGATACGGGGAAACGAAGCAGCGCACTGCAGCCAGCAAATTCTCTTTGCAGCCTGCCAGCGGTGACATTCCGATGTTGGTCTTTCTGGATGCTACCGACCTTGCTCAGGTTGTTGTCGAACCAACGTCGGTCACACGCACTGCACCTGTATCCGGAGTTATGGTCGAGGGATTCTCACTTGAATCGCGCTTTCGCTCCGTCAGTTCCCGGTCGGTAGGAATTGTTTCGAACGCCTTCATGTCCTGGCCGCAAATTTTCTTCGCCTAGTCGCTTCGAAATTTGCGACTCACCGTTACTATTGCGTTTTGGCTTCGCGTTGCCTCGCAGTCTCAGCGTCTTCAGCTCGGCGTTGCCGTTTATGTTCAGCTTCGCGAGCTCTAGTCTTCTGCTCAACGATGCTGCTGACGCTGTTTGCACTCCTGCGACAGCTTATGTTACTAATGGCGCTAGAACTGGCGCCAACGTTGACGACCATAGCGTTGTTGCAAGTGAGAGTGTGACGGCGCGAGTGCGCGCAGCATTATATTCGAGGGCACAACTCTGGCGGAGATACGAAGTGGAGGTAGAGGTCTGGCACCTCCTCCAACCTCGTCGTGGTCTCGCAAGGAGAGGGTAAAGTCGACGCATGCGCATTGGGGGAGCGAATGGTCGCCGAGGGATGGACACAGCCCTGAGCAAAAGCAGCTTCGCATCTAAAAGGGTTTTGTAGCGCTTAAGCCTGAACGCGAAAGACTTTCTCAACTAATTTGCTCTCATTAACAATTCAATGACGCTACATAATGCAGCTGTTATGGTAAACCAGCGACTCAGTCACTATATTCCTAAATACGAATTGCCTTTTTCGACTCCCAGTCGCCGCAGTCATACTGAGAAAATTGTAAGAACTTTTGTTTAACAACACGGGTGCACTGCGCAGCCGTCCGTACTAATGTTCTGTGTTAGTCGTGTGGTAAGCAAAATATTTACGGGCACTTCTAGAGGACTTACTTGGGACAAACGGCACACGTATGGAAGAGATAACACTGCAGGATACTGAGCAAAGAAGCAATTTAGAACTTGGCTTGTTACCTGTCTTTTTTGTTTTTTTTTATGATGTCACATTGTGGCATGTATGTTAAGCTCCAACCGACTAACCTTATTACCGATAAGCACGAAGTTGCAATTAATATACGCGATACCTTCAAACTTTGTTTCTTGTTTTCTGTGGGCGTTGTGCTTTCATTTAATCAAGCGGTCTTTTTCCATGGACAGCTGGCATTCCTCTTCCTGGTTTGACCGGTGAACGGCCCGGATACACAGGTGGCTTTGGTGAGTGCTTCCCAGCAAAACTGCTCGCAACTTGCAACGTCATTGGCATATGGATTTATTGTAAACTAGGCGTCATTGTGAGTTACAAGGACGAAGCAATTATTGAGGATCTGTGCAGGAAACTTGCAGGTTCGTGGCACACTTAGCGAATGCAAGCGCGAGTGCTTAGTTACGCATTCCTTTGTTGATCCCACAACCTATTCTACTCCTGATCTGCCCAGGAAGCCCCTCTCCAGCGCCCACTTTCTAGTTCGTACATTCTGCCGCTAGGGTCGTAACTTACGAGCGGCGTGGTGTTAGTCAGCACCTGTTCGCTGACATCACCTTCACTGTTTGTAGTAAAGTTTCGACCAACAAAGCACTCACAGTGCGTATTTAATATGCACAATTTAGAATCATCCAGAAATAAATATACTAAAAGTCATTCAGATTTTTTTTTTGCAATCAAATGAACGCAACAATACATCGGCTGCCCCACACCATGTAAATCTAGGGGTTCCCACGTTTGTCAACCAGTGTGCTATAAATACCTAAGCGTACTGAACGGCTTACTTGACCAGAAATCTATGTTAAGATATAGTCACATAAAAGCCCGCAGCTTACCACTGAATGCAGGGGTACTTATTCAAGCGCTGTCAAAACAACCGTAAAGTAGAAGACGAACAGGTTATAGGTAGCACCACCAATGGTTAGCGTTTGAACGAGAGAGGGGACACGCGTTCCCGTAGGAACCCTGCTATCTAAGCAGGTCAGGAGTACAGTACGTCGTGGTTGATCCTATCCTACAAGCCGAGGGCACTATCTGCACTCACATATCTAGCATTTCTTGTAAACAGAAAGTTCATGACATGGTCAACTGGCCCATAAATATTGTTTCATGAATCAAAGATATTTTCCTCCACTCTTTCATTGATTTTATCTTCTTACAGGGCCTGCTGGCAGAGGCCCCCTTCCGGGCATGAGCGGTGTAGGACCAAGAGTGACAGGTAGCATGGAGCAGCTATTTGAGATGTGTCCCAGCTTGGATTTTATTGATTCTGCAGTCATTTCTGGAGATTCGAATATTAATAATTACGAGGCACACTCTTGAGGTTCATAGAACGAACGTTCTTAGATCCTGATGAATTCACTCTTTCGATTAGAAACATAAATGTTCCTAATTTAACAAAAATAACTATTCACTTGACCCTGGTGGATGCTGCCTATGGTCATGACGCCGTTATTGACTGGTGCAGTTGACTGGATTGCTTATCAGTAGTCATTTGCAAATAATCACTGGCCCTTTTTCTGGCGCTTAAGCGTCATTAATGTAGCCGAATTAGCTTAAGCGTCATTAATGTAGCTTAAGCGTCATTAATTCTTCGGTAATATAAAACGACCAAAGCGGAAAATTTTCATTCATCTGATTCATCTGAGGTGGATCAACTCTAGGTGGCGTAGGTGACTAAACTAATCTCTTCAAATTTTCGTTTTTCCCGCGCACAATCTATGAGTGGAACAATTTACCGTTTGCCGCCCTGCTGTCGACAGATTCTATTGACGCACATGTTTTCCTGAGGGTATAAAAATGTTTTGCAGTTTTTTTTTCTCTTACTATGAGTGCCATGTTGTTTCCCTTTGTTTCCCTTTGCGATTCACGCAATCCCACTTAAATCATCGCTGTTACGATAGGTTTGGTTGCATTGTTGTTGTATGTGTGTGATGATTGAATTATTGTATGCTGTGTGATGTTTGGCTTGATTGCCTTACTGCCTGTACCATTCCTGCTTGGCCTCCATGCCTGCAATATCTTGTAAATAAATAAATATCACCAAACCTCTAAGAAAAATACATTTTGCATAAAAAACTTAACAGGCAACAATACAGTAGGCCTGTATTTTACCCGTCTAGTACAGTGGGCCTACATTGTTACCCATTAAGTTTTGTGTGAGCGTTGTGCTTGTTTGGTGCCTGGGTGGGCAGGTGTGTTAATGAGTTGTGTGTTCATGTTTTAAAGTTTTTTCGATGTAAACAAACATAACGTGACGTGCTCACGGACGCGGGAAGAGTTCGGTGTCACAAGAAGGTTCAGTTTACAACTTCCATATGGACATGGATTGTACTAACGCCCAAAAAAACAGACCTTACTGAACCAGCAGTGTGGGTGTAAGTACAAGCACTGGTGCCGAAGGGCAAGCAGCAACTGCACACTGAGTTTGCCGTAGTTTTCTGAGGCGAACGCAAGCGACAACGGCGAGCCGAGGGCACGGCGTTGAATGCAGAGCAGCGTTAAACAGGCAATGACGGAAACGCGTTCTCCGGGGCCGACGCCTGGTTTCGGTGGGAGTTTCTCGCATGGTTTAGTTTGCAACGTTTGCAACTGCCTGTGGCCGCAAGCTTCAGTTTCACTGGTTAACGATGTGTGCGAAGTGTTTCAGCGGAGATCGTTTTTTTTTTCTGATAATGTCTCGAAGCTTTCCCCTTCATTTCTTTTTGATTTCTTTGCGTGTTAGGTTCGGCCACCCTGACTAAAGCTGGTGCCTTTATATAAGTCGCTTTGCTTATGAAAATCGGTCACTAATGCTTCCCTTTGCCGCCCTCCTTATTCTGCAGCTGGTGGAGGTGGTATCCCGGCAGTCGGATTTACGGCGCATAGTACGGGTTATTACACCTTTGACATGGATCTCTAGTACATCTTGAGCGCTTTTGCGCCAGTCAGTTTTAGTAGTCCTATCTGAAAAAAATGTACAAGCATTTTGTATTCAATTCGCTGTGCATGATGAATCATTCTTCAGGATAAGGATATTATCAACGCAAAAAAAAATGATTTTACTCTTTCATAGGACTTGGGGCCGGCCTTGGAACTGCTGGCGGACGACACATTGCCGGAGCAGGTATGTGCACATTTATTCTGCTTAGACAATTCTGTATTATAGGTCGTTATGGGAATAAAGTTCTTCCACTTGAGTGGTTCAAGCGAATCTGTCACACTCTGTCACTTGTATGGTTATATGCCATCTACAGATTCATACCGAGAACTGAAAGTATTCCAATCCAATTTACAATATACAACAAAAAAAATGTCTTCTACCCGAGAAAGTTATGAAAGCTGACAGCTTCGCTTATGTTCCAGGACACGCTGGTGCTGGACTTGGAGCTGGAGGTGGATCAACTCTAGGTGGCGTAGGCGAGTGCACATTTTGTCTCCTAGGGCAATATACGAAATGCTGTTTTGCTGTGATAACTGCTGCAATGCATTAGAAAGATTTGCATCTGGGCTAATTGGTGATGTATGCTGAGTGGTTCGAGCGAAAATTAAGCGCACAGACGAAGAGCAAGAATTAGGCTCAGGCACAGCAGTGTCTTCGCGTTTCTTTCCTTCGACGATGCTTCTAAGTTAGCTGAAACCACTCAACATTATAATTAAAAGTGTGAAGTATGCAATTTGAGGACGTACACAACTAATGACGGGCTTGTTCGTACTGTTTCAAATACGACGTACCTTCTTTGCGACAAGTAGGCTACTGTTAATGATGTGGGCAGAAGCTATAGTTCTTTACTGATAAGCCTCGGAATTCATCACTTCGCCAATTAAAGCAGTTGCGTCAAGATACGCCCGGTTAACACAAGTGAACGCTGTGCTATATTTATAATTGGTCTTTCATTGATTTACAGATTTTCTCATAGCGTTAAATTCACCAATGTTCCTATATCCATGTCTACCATAGCTGCTGGTGCAGAAGTGCGGAAGATAGGGACATGCCAGATTAGAATTATTGCTCATGGATTATTGTTCGACTCCTATGTCTGACGACCCATTTGTTGTGGTAATTAGATTCTATGCTTTGCACGTGCGTAATTCTTGTCAACTTATTCCGCAATGTGAAAATAACGGCAACAGAATAGCAGTATGCGAAATTCGAGTTTGCGCAAGTATTCGAACCTATGATTACGGCATGTTAACTGTATACGATGTTTTCCCTGTTATCATATGCTTATGATAAGCGTCTTTATTATCCGCGGCTCCGTCTCACAGGACCTATTCATTTTTAGTTTTGATAGTCGGCCCCTCTTCCTCAGTTAATTTGGCCAACGGCATTGTTTCTCAGTGTCAACTTATGACAACGACAAGGCCGCTTCCATTCCGATGCATTACTGCCATTTTTCGGTGCTTCGATCAGATTCCGTGGAGTTGTACAGTGAGAGGGCTTTTAAGGAGCTATCTGAGTTTGCTTACTACACAAACTTATATGATCCCTTAATCTGTATGTATCATGCTTTCGAGAATCAGTTTTTTTTTCAGGCTAGATGCATCTATACAGCATTTCTTAGTATTTTCATGCTCCTAATCTTGTGCGTGAGATCTCCATGTGCAACACCACTGCCGGATCAAGTGATTGTGCTAACGGTATTTCTAGAGCTAGCTTTCCACGCGCGACTACCTGGTGGCTGGGGACGATGCGTATAATAATGTCCATGCCATTTTTTTATGTAGCGAAACCTTTAAACGACCCACGAATTACGTAATTCCCATTATGTGACGGATTCTCGTTACCTTTGTCTCCTACCACGCTTTATTACATCCATTAACAAAAGATAGACTCAGTGTATGAGTGAAACGACTTGAAAACTTTATTAAGGTCTTGGAAACGGATCGTGGGGGCTTATGGGCTTGCTTGGACACGAATTTCAGTACATTTTCAAGACACCCCCTATATATGCTATAAATCCTTATAATTTTTTTTGAAGTTCGAAGTATTGAGTGTGCCATTATTCGCCATTCTAGGAGAAGTGTGGCATACCAGTGACACACCGGTAAGGCATTATGTCTATACTTCGTAGATGCTGTGGCTGATGACGATGAACTATGGCTTTGGCTTTTGCAATGGGTTGGAAACATTCAAAGGCCCGTTAACAACGGGATTCGTATTGTGTGATGCTTGGTAATTATCTTTATCTTCCAGCACGCTGTCTTACATATATACGCTATACTTTCCGACAACGTCGCTATACTTTGCGACATGAACCTTCCCGACATACTTTCCGTTAGCGCCGCTATACTTTCGATTGAAAGCTTGTGTGGGGTAATTTTGTACAGGAGTTTCAAGCACCGGCCCGGCTCTAAGGTAGAATAATGGGCTTCCTAAGAGTGAGCCCAGGTTCTAACACCATTTAATCCTGAATATTTCTCATTTCTTTCGTTTTTGTCTTAATTTGTGTGATAGCAATTACGAACACCGGCGGAGGTGAACTGCTGCGTTAAAAACAGCCGTTGTTGTGATATCGTAACAGCTTTCGCAGTAAAACGACAGTGGCTCTAAGTTCTAGCGGTCGGTTGCGGCCAGCCGCAACTCCAAAACAAAAAGCGAAATACTCAAGGGCACATCGTTCACAGTCTGAATAGGTGGTCAAGGCAGACCGTGCTCCACATCCACTTACTGACTGCTCTGTGCGAATGTACTTCCAATACAGTAACGGCCGCGCCATTCATAGATATCCGCTAGGAAGCCAGCACCTGAGCTCTTCAACGCCTAGTTTCTTTTTTAAATGAAGGGAATTTCCAGAATTCTCTTATACACCCTCAGCAGCCTTATCCTATTTAGCATAAGGGAAATTAAGTCTGAAGTATGCAATTTGAGGACATACATTACTTTGATTGATTTGTGGGGTTTAACGTCCCAAAACCACTATACGATTATGAGAGACACCGTAGTGGAGGGCTCCGGAAATTTAGACCACCTGGGGTTCTTTAACGTGCACCCAAATCTGAGCACACGGGCCTACAACATTTCCGCCTCCATCGGAAATGCAGCCGCCGCAGCCGGGATTCGAACCCGCGACCTGCGGGTCAGCAGCTGAGTACCTTAGCCACTAGATCACCGCGGCGGGGCGGACATACACTACTAATGTCTGGCTTGTTTGTAAGGTTACAAATATGACTTGCCTTCTTTTCATAGCTTGTTTCTAAAGACTAGGTATAAACGTTAGAAAAATGTGTCCTTGGGATAAATATATGTGCTGGAAAAAACGTTTTCTTCTCCATTATCAATAATTTTTCGGCGTTTTCTGAGTCGCCTTGAGTATAAATCATCAGCCGAGTCAGTAAGTCGGTCAGTCAGTCAACAAACTTTATTTGGGTCCTAAGGAACAACACAGTCGTAGTTCAGGCCACGCCCACGTGGGCCCCGGAAGGCCATGTCCCTCCACCCATTCGCAGTACCTTTGAACAGGCCTTAGTTGTTTATTGAGATCGCCACTTACGATGGCTTTCTCCCTGTCCACTTGTTTATTAAAAGAGACATTTTGTACCGCGGAACATTGCCAGAGCATGTGAGCTAACGAGCAATACTCTTCATGGCACTCAGGGCAACATGGCTCGATGTTCGGAGCGAAGCTACTAAACCTTCCTTTCGACGGGAAAGATTCCATTCGAAACATTCAGAGTGGAAGATTAATGTCGAGTCAGCTTTGGGTGCGGGAGAGCTGAAGCTGGTGGTGTTTCATTATTTCGTTAAAAGAGAGTAGTGGGTCGGAGTTAGGATCCCAAACCGTTTTGTCTAGCGTAGTGTAACCATCGCGGAATGCCAGACCTTGCACTTGGTCATGAACAAGGTCATTCGGGTTGGGTTTGGTGGGATGCGCATCGATTCCCATGTGCGCTGGGAACCATACGATAGTGTTGAAGGTATCAGGTAGTCTTTGCTCGATTACAGTCGTCACTTCTGTCGAGATGAGACTACATAGTAAGGTCCGCATGGCTGATCTGGAGTCAGTGCAATGCCATGAGGGGTCGTTCATAGCTAGCGCAATGGCAGCTTTTTTGGCCGCTGCAACCGTAATATGTCTAATTGAAGCTGCACGAAGGAATTCTCCCATGTGGATCACCTACAGAAACTACAAATGAATCTATCCGCTCATACTGCTGGCCAGTATCGGTAGCGATTGTGCACACAAGGCTTGATATAACTTTATATCAGGCAAGTACTTCAAAATATGGTGACTTCTATTAAGAGAACTGATAGCTCGCCTTGAATACGAGTAGGTCACTTGTAGAAATGCTACTTCACCGACAACCCCACTGCAAAAATTTTTCATCTTTCAAGCCTCTATCTTCTCCTGAACTTTTGACATTATTGTCTATAGAAGCCTATATGAATTCCCTTTGAAATGAAAAAAAGCAATTTTTATGAGGCCCCTTGCTACACTTCAAATTATCTTTCATTTTTTCTCTGTGATATCTTTCACCAGCGGCACTTTCACAGGTATTTGTGCATATGACTACGTATTACTCAGAAAGATAGGCTGTTCTTTCAGCTTTCCTCTTACCTATTTTCTATTGGCAGTTATGAGCGGTGGTGGCCCGGATATCGGACTAAGAGCGGGTGCTCCGGGTAAGCACAGCTTTTAAAACTCGTTGAACGCTTTCTGCCCTCATGGCAAATGCAGTTCACCATTCTTTCAAAGCGTCTGTGAGCATTTCACCCACACGTTCTATTGTAGCCAAATTGTTCTTCCGTGCTAGAATATTGTCTGTTCTGAATACCCTTCTTTTACACTTCCAGGATCAACGGGTGGTGTTCCCATATTTGGTCCAGGAGGACATAGAGGTAGGTGGGGGTGTTATGGGCAAGTTTTTTTTATTTTCTTATTAGGCTCTCAAGCAATATTGCGTCACTTATAAACTGTGTCACCTACAGCATTATTGAGCTGAAATCTTTGTGTCCTCTTCGTACTGAAGAAAACTTTTGAGAAGAACTTGACGAACGGGAGCTCGCGTGGTTTAATCAGGAAGATTAGGCTGTTCTTTCTGACAGGAGAGCGCAAAGGGTGCAGACGTGAGAAAGGGGTTTCGTACAAGACACCTAAAGACGATTTCTATTGTCAGAATGCCGTATCTTCAAGATGTGTCCTATCATTTAAGAAATTGGGGTAACCTGCACAGTGCTCTGTGTGAAACACAATACAGTGGTATAAAACTTTAATGCGCCTTTTTTTCTCCGGCCCAGAACATGTCATGTTATTTGGTACATTGCGAAGTAAATAAATAAATATTTGATAAATAAATAAGTATAGAATAAATGAATAAATAAAGAACTAAATAAATAAATAAATAAATAAAGAACTTAATAAATAAATAAATAAATAAATAAATACATAAATAAATAAATAAATAAATAAATAAATAAATAAATAAATAAATAAATAAATAAATAAATAAATAAATAAATAAATAAATAAATAAATAAATAGGGGAATGGGGGGAGAATGCCACAGTGGCTCAGTGGCATCACATCGGACGCGTTTCTTGAAGTCGCAGGTTTGGTCCTCGACGGTGGCAAATTATCTTTTAGTCTACTACTCTTTCTTCCATTTTGCATTACAATTACTGTTAATAACATCCCCTACACTTTCCCTGGCTTCATTGTCGATTCCCATTAATATTGTGCCTAACAGAAGGTAACGAGCCCCTAAATTTACATTTCTTTCCAGTATAATGGCATGCGTTATCGCTAATGCCTCTACCACATGTTTGATGTACGTATTGATTTCAAGAAAATATTCCACGTGAACTAACCGTCACTTCTGTGCACGGTGTTCCATAGCTTTATCCCACCATGTTTTGACAGAAACAGTATAGTTAAGCGGCGTTCATAATACAGGTATCACCATTTGTGCCATCCTGCATACTTTTTCAGATCACTTCTTCTGCCGCTGGTGGTTATGACGTTGTGATGAAGCCAGGTTTCTCAAATATTTGCGAATTCCCATTTTTATTTATTCTCTTTCATATTTTCTTGCTGCTCTAGGTCCCGCTGGTAACTTCCATGGAGTTATTGGGAGTGGCGCGCCAGGCGGCTCATGTGAGTTCACTTTCTACATGTTTACAAAACGAATACTATATTCCCCCCTCACCCTCCCCACATTGCAGTTGCTTAATAGCTATAACGCTGATGCAAACTGTAGATGGCTCTTAAGACTTCGACGAAACCAATTTGTCCAAGTATCAACCAAGTACACTGCTATAGTTACATTGTTTAAATTGTCCAACAGTTAAGCATAAGATGTATGGCATTGAGTCAGCATGCTCACGCGCTCAGCTGGGCTTGCATAACGTCTAACAAAAGCTGTTTAACAATCACCATATACAGTCGCATTAATGATTTCCAAAAAGTCAATTTCACCGCAAGAGCGAAGCAATGAATGCGAAAGCAACACATGGGAAGGTTTTATGATAAATACAGGTTTTTCCTTTGGGAAAGACGGCCGCTGCAGCGAGGGAAGTGATTTGGCGTTTTCTGGGGCTACAAGGCAAACTTTGCAATGAAACCACGGCACGCTTGAGAATTTAAGAGCCTTATATAAGTTTAACCCCATTCAAGAGATAAACGAGACAACTCGGGCAGCTACGCAAAAATATGCATTCACACAGGAGGCACGAAGCAACTGCCGGTCTTTATTTCCGACAACTTATCGCGCCACGAAAGATTCACAGGTATTTCTTGTTTGCATGAGTAGCGATTAGCATCACATCGCAAGATCTGACTCGCACATAGGCATCGCTCTCGCTTTGCGATGTTATTGATTTTGACATTATGCCGGACATCACCACAGCTCTGAAACCATTGGCAACGACAAAAGCAAACCAAGAGTGCCCACAAATTTGCTACTCCCTCGTCAATGTAAAGCACTGGTGCACCGTTGTCCCTTTCATGTCGCGTGCTCATCATCGCGAATTGCGGCATCATGTACTTTATATTGACGTTGTGAATTACTTCCAAAGTATATAGTCACGATGGTCAAAATGAACAGAATACTTGAGACGCTACATGAATATGAAAATTCATATGAAGAACTGCATATACATGCATATGAAAAACTTTGAGCTCAGAATCATCAGGTTCATTGTTTCTGGTTTTTTTTTTTCTATTCAGTTGCTGCGGGCGGTGGCCGTCACGCAGGAGGTGCCCCAGGAGCTGCTCTGTCAGGTCATTTGGGTAGGTACACATATTGTCTTTTAACAAAAGCATGTACTTTCGGTTCAGGTATTGCTCTAATTGGGCTTATATGCATTGGCCCGTGATGTGAACTTAGCCACATTTAGGTTTGTTGGGGGACTGCAGTGCAATTACAGGATTGGCCACAATATCGGACTTACCGTCTGATCATTTTGTTCAAGATTATGTGAGTACTTTTTCTTCCATAAGAAGTGTAAGGTCGAATAAATCGCGCCTCTCATAGATAAAGACTTAGTCTTTTAATGGTGATTTTAAAGTGTGCTTTTGTATAAATACATCATTAAACTGAAATTAGGGCAAAGTTTTGTGCAGGTGTATACATATTGGTTAGGAAACCGTTCAGTTTATGTAATATAAACACTATTAGAGACTATCTGACTTGCTAGGTGGCAAATAATATTTGTCAAATTTAGGAAACACTCGTCCGATCGTCCGATGATCACCTTACACTTTTACCACCATTACAAATTTAACTATGATTTGTCTCTGAATTATTTCTTTGCATTATTTTATTTTTGTATATAAGAATAAAGTGATGGCAATGCTTCAAATTTCAATGGCTTTGAATAAGGTTCAATATGAGTTAAAACTTTTTGCCTACCCAATCTACGATTACATGTGAGTATTTACGTGCATACCTAAAATATTTCATCCAAGTGGTCATTTCCTGGGTACATTATACAAAATATTTCCATGTTTTGTTTACTATCTTTCATTTTACCAGTAGCACTTACGGTGGCATTCATGTGACTTCACAGAATTCTCTCAATTTATATAAGCGTTCAAGTAAACGTCACGTTTCCTCATTTTTACAGCTTCTGGCGTCAGTACTCACGGCACCAGATTCACTACAGGTGGTCTTGGTGAGTGCAACTTTCAGAACAAGCTTGTCTCACATTTTAGTGTTGAGGTGCAGGCTCGTTTCATTCCTTAAGTCTGCAAACGTTTGCATGAACCTTCTCTTTTTTTTCATTGCAACTGAGTTTTCTGCAAGAGAAATTCGTAAATTGCAAACATCACATTTACCTATTTCAGGGCCTTCTGGGGCTGTACATGGAGCTGGTGGGAGCCTACATGTAGGCGGTTCAGGCTTTTCAGTTAGTGCAGGCCGTGCTGGTGGCGCGGGCGTTGTAGGTGAGCGCATACTCTATCTTTTTATTTCATCTCCTTACGCCATGCGCTATAATGGTTTTCTGTTGGTAATGTAATTGATATGGCGACTCTTATTAGAGAAGCAGAAAAAAAATCACGGCATATGCATGAAGTCAATTATTATAAGTGAGTGAAGCAGTGGGATTGTTCGGTGTTATCGCGAATCATTCGTGACATTCACCACTCCCGCATTCAAATGAGTGACAAAGCGGTGTATAGTTATACGCAATTCTTACTTGTCCTAAATGGTATGCTGTGTTGAAACGTGAATTTTATTTTGCCTTCAATAATACTGCATTGGGCTATCGAATCTTGGCTGAAGTTGGCCAAGATGAGGTCTGTTCACGTCGCCCTGAACCTGCTACTGGTCCTCCCACGCTGGTAGCAAGTGTGTGTATACGCGTGAATATGCGTTCGCGGATGTCTCAGATCTCTATCTAAGGTCAGAAGACCCTCGAACATCAACAAGGTCCGTTGCATGGCGACACATAACTCTGTGACCATCATCGTCATCTTCATCATCGTCATGGCGTATAGTGGTTACCATGCAAGTGCTCGGCTGTGACTCACAGCAATGCCAACGTCGTCGGACAAGCCTTTACCTCAACGAACTTCGCTCATAAAACTCTTTTCTTCTCTTGAAGTGCCCGTTGGGCTTTTTTGTTGAGCGCCCGAAGGAGGGCGCTACAATGGCGTCATTTGGCGTTAGAATACATTACGTCACACCGAAAACCGGAACGTCATCATGACGTCAACCCGTGATCATATTTTCTGGCATCGCGTGTTGCCGACACTGCAGATGGGTCGCCACTGACGGTCAAATTTTCAGTTTGTTGAGGCATCTATGGCTTTCGTTTTATTAAACCATCGTGATTAACTCAGTGATATCGTCCGTCACGGCATTGTAACGCTTGTGATGCTCGGCTGCTGCCCCGAAGGTTGCAGGTTCGATATCTGCTGTCACAGTCGCATTTTAATAGAAACACAATCATAGAGGCTAGAGTGCTGTGCGATGTGGTGCATGTTGAAAAAAAAACACCAGATTTTCACATTTTCAGGAGCTCTCCACTACAGCACCTCTCGAATCACACGTTTGAAGGTTTTGGGTCATATAACAAAATATCATTAATTCTAAATGGTGGTTGAGCGTTCTTGTTGGTACGTACACACAGCAATTTAGAGCAGCGCCGAAATGGGGCCCCGGAAAAAGCACCCAAGACAGGCGATGATTTTTAACAGGGTTTCATTGAGTGAACCCAAAATTTATAGGCATAATAGACAATAGAAGACGCATGATAAACACGGTGAAAGGAGATGGTAGGTGTTTATATGGTAGGCCAATAATAATCACTAGTCATTATCAATTCTTTCAAATTCGTTCTGACACTTGGCCTCATGTAAGTTGAATTTTCTTCATCGTACGAGCGTCAAAAAGTTTTCCTACTTTGCAATTCATCGGGACGTTCTAAAGTATGATTTAGGAGAAACACGTGGTTTAAGAGTGACAACCGAGACCTGCACCACAAAACGGGCTCATTTTACTTATTATGCACGTACTTCGAAAGCCTGTTGCACTGAAACAGTTTCTCTTATACACGAAGTAGTCTCCTGAGCCCGTGTTTATTTTAATTTTTGTATGCTCACGAGTGTGGTTTCTAGGCTGTCCAGAAGGCCCACAGCGCGGCGGTGAGGCTGGACCTCCCCATCCCAACGTGGGCACGACCCGCGATCCTACCTCTATAAAACGGGGGTGGAATCCTTCAGGACCCCAATAAAAGTTTTTGATCCATCATCCAACCATTCAGTATATTTATTACCTGGAGAAATCAGCACCCTTTTGGGTGGTTGCTCTTGTTCGAAGAGACACAGAGCAAGGATTCTTAATACTCGCACTGTCGTGGCGCTCTGCGAGTCTGTGTGCCTGTTTTTGTCCTTTCTTTTTTTCCCGCTACAAGAAAACTTAGTTAAATATGTACTTTGGCTCCAGTGTTTCTATTAACCATTGGAAGAGAAACTACAAATTCATATTTTTGTTACAGGTTCCTCAAGCGGTACTTATGGCGGAAGTGCAGTAACGGGATCAGCTACGTCGATTGGCTCGAGTAAGCATCCCTCTTCACCTCACATAAAATATATATTCGCAGGCATAAAATAAATCAGCTCAAGCCATACAGGATGAACTGCACATCACTCGGAAAGGTCTTCGTCCGGCGGCGGATATAATTGTTGCGTATACAAAGCAGGCAGGATAATTACGATGATAATAGTGGTGCTCACGATGGTTGCGATAGATTTCAACCTATACTGACCTTTAGGACAGAGTGATAGAACGCATGCTGAAAGCGCATACGGCCACTATTCGTTGGATCACCTGCATATTTCTCACCGAAAGCAAGCGCCGCTTGTGAAACGGGTGATGTTTCAACGCATTACTGAAACAAATTCTACAGGAGCGCAATACTTTTTCTACAAAATAAGGTAAATTTTAGTTAGGTTAAGATGTAAACTTCAATATATTTATTTGCCAGGGCAGTTTATTTTGACCACCTCTCAGAAATCAGTCTCATAAGCAGTGAAAAACTTATCTGGGTTCTTAGTGCCTTTCTTTGAACACTTAGTTTTATGTTTTGCATTTATA